>NC_085993.1:43429679-43729679 GCF_030014385.1 Trichomycterus rosablanca | reverse complement strand
GGTCACTGCGCATGCGCGCTCCTCCCTGCCAACTATGTGTGCAACACGCCGCATAGCAACCGGTGCAGTTAAAAAAAGAACACGTGCACCGGGGCAACTGTCATTCACGACACAACGGATAAGCTCAACCAGTTTCAATTAAAGCTGCGATACGGAACTTTTGGGAGATAGATGTGTCTCCAGTGGAGGTGGTTTCAAACTCAGACAAAGAAACACCCTTGAACTAGTCAAATCCACTTTACACAGACAGACATCCCAAGTTGCAAAACCTCATTTCAGGGAGGTACCCCCGGACCTCGACCCCGACCCCCCAAAAAAGCTAAAAAACCTCTCGCACACACCAAAGGATATGGGTGATAACAGAACTTTTAGGAGCTGCTAACTGAGCTATACTAAGCTAACTGTTCGCGTTACGCACTAGATAGTGTGAAAGATAATAGATTTTTGTTCCCTACGTAGTGCACTAGATTGTATATTAGAAAAGAATTTATGTTCCTTACTTACTAGATGATGATTTGTGTTCCTTACATAGTGCACTAGATAGTGTATTACATAATTAATTATGTTCCCTACATAGTGCACTAAATTGTATATCACGGATTTATGTTCCCTACATAGTGCACTAGATAGTGTATTAGATAACGCATTCATGTTCACTACATAGTGCACTAGAATGTACAACTAGATGATGATTTGTGTTCCTTACATAGTGCACTAGATAGTGTATTACATCATTAATTATGTTCCCTACATAGTGCACTAAATTGTATATCACGGATTTATGTTCCCTACATAGTGCACTAGATAGTGTATTAGATAACGCATTCATGTTCACTACATAGTGCACTAGAATGTACAACTAGATGATGATTTGTGTTCCTTACATAGTGCACTAGATAGTGTATTACATAATTAATTATGTTCCCTACATAGTGCACTAAATTGTATATCAGATAACGGATTTATGTTCCCTACATAGTGCACTAGACAGTATATTAGACAGTTGATTTATGTTTCTTACACAGTGCGCTAGATTGTATATCAGATAACGGATTTAATACGCGATCGGGGAAAAAAGTCTGTGTCGCCTGCGTGCGCGTTTGTGTCGCTCTTGGCCGCTCGTTCTAGATTCCGGGAGATTTTATCTGACTTGCGGGCATCAGGGAGCCGCTATGTATATGCGGGAGACTCCCGGAACTTCCGGGAGACTTGGGATGTCTGCACAGACGTTGGCGGCCAACGTACACACTTATACACACACGCATCAGACACTTTAATAGGTACACCTATGTGGTAAGTATGTTTAATTATTATTTTATAACGTACCCCTTCCATACAGATGAACTACAGTATGTGGATATATTGTAGCCCAACTGTTGCTCTGTACACGTTGCCACCCTGTAGACACTATCCTTACTGATGTTTGGGTGGTGGACCATTCTCAGCACTGCGATGACACTACTGTAATACTAGGGTACTGTCTGTTGTACTAATACGAGTGTATCCGGTTCAGCAGTGTTGTTGTGATTTTTAAATACCCCAATATTAATGCTGGGAGGACAGGATACAAAAATATATGGAGTCAACAGTTTCCAGAGATCAAAATGTATCCACCAATAAAAGACAAGAGACAATTAAAGCTCTTTAACTGTACATTTACAAGTACATGTGTTTTTAAATGAGGTCAGTTTAAACCGTATTTAAAACAGCTGCACCCTCCCAGACATTTATTGTCCTCCCAGTATTGACAATCCCAACAACACTGCTGCACATAATACACCATTATCATGTTAGTGTCATTGCAGTTCTGAGAATGATCCACCACTCAAAAATCGTTGGCTTACATGTGTTGAAAAAGGTTCCACAAGGTCACTGTATTCATGCAGTCTTAAGTATTCAATGCAAATGACCTCATCATCAAATTCTCTGTGCAAACATGTCTGTATTGGCCCATCACAAGCCAATTGTGGGCAGTGTTAGTTGGGAAATCCTGAACAGGAGTCTGGGCTGTTTGCGAAGACATCAACTCTGAAAGGCCAACCATTTGCCAAATTGCACATTCATATTGGCCCACAATATCCCTAGACATTCTTTTTTATTTAAAATTGATTGCTTCAATCAAGAATTGTAAGCCATGCACTGGGGCAGCAAAGCAGCTCCAAAACCATGATGCTTCGTCTATCATACTTCAGAGCTTCAAATATACTTTGGTGTTGTTTGCTGAATTGCTTTCCTTTGTAGTGCTTTTTAATTAACAACATTTTTGTTTTAAACAAAACTAAGAATTTTGTGAACTGTAGTAACTGCTGCATACTGTGCTCGTTAGGTGATATTTACAAGACACCCACTTCTAAAAGACAAGAGTATTGGATTTCCACCATTTGTTTACAATCCGTTTAATTGTAGACTGAGGAATATCTAGTAAATGCTTCTAAAGTCTTTTTCACAGTTATTGATCTCTACAGTTCTTTTTCTACAAACCTCTGAAATTTGCTTTGATCAGGATATGATTAACAGACCTTTTTTAAGAACAGCCGATTTAGACTTTTTGATGATCCTTTAATAGGGTAGGGTAACTCCACAGCCCACAACTTTAGTTTCATTGCATTCATTTGAACACTTGGAGTCATTATTCCAGAGCTTCACAAACTTCACAAACGGAAATTAAATGAAGAATTAGTGTGTTAAATAAAGACATGAAAAAAATAAGTCTTTTTTGAAGAATTTGTTTGGTTATTGTTATTGTGACTTGATCAGACCATGTTTTATGAATAATTATTGTGGAAATACAGGTCATACAGATTAGTATTTTTTTCTATTTTTTTTAATGCATTTTCTCCCAATATAGCGTAGTCAGTTTGTCTTCCGCTGCTGGGGATCCCTGATTGCAGTCGAGGTGGGTATTTTGCTGCTTATGCCTCTTCCGACCCGAGTGCAGCCCTTTGCAGAACCCTTTTTCACCTATGCACTCTGCACGCCTCCTTAAACACCCACATAGTCCGGCCATCCCGCCCTAGCAAAACCGTGTCTGCTGCAGACACTGCCAATTATGCCCGCTAGATGGCGCCCAGCCGATCTATGGCAATGCCGGGTTTCGAACCTAGGAGTTCAGAATCTAGGCGCTGGTGTGCTAGCAGAACATCCCACTGCGCCACCTGGGCGCCTCGGATCAGTATTTTTATAGCTACCTGTTTATTTGGTGACACAGCAACATGCATGCTATGTCTTACTTTTAAAATGTTTCAAATTATATCTTCCTTCCTGAAATACACAATCTGTTTATACTGGAGGAATTGTTTATTGAGATACAAAATAGGCACATATGAAACCAAACTAGGTTTTTTCACCATTTTCACAGACTTCCAATCTGTCTTCCGCTGCTAACAGGCACACCAGACCTGCATCCAAGGAGAGCACGCCGCTGCCCCACGCCTTCTTTACACGTGTACAGCCCTCCTCTTCTCTTCTCTTCTGCAAATCAGGGTCCTTACACAGCGCATGAAGACCCACCCACCCACCCACATATAGTCCGGTCCCCCACCCTGCAGGCACTGCCAATTATGCCCGCCAGATGGCGCCCAGCCGACCGGTGGCAACACCGAGCCTCGAACCGGGAGGTTCAGAAACTCGGTGCTGGTGCGTCAGCGGAATATCCCGCTGCGCCACCTGGGCGCCTAGGAGGCTTTTTAAAAATTGTATTATTTGTGCACAGTTGAAAAAGTTACCTCACCTTTACTTACTTTATATTTTCATTATTTCCACAGAAAGAAAACGTTAAACAAATACCATGTGACAGTGTAGTGTCTAAGCAACTGTAGGTTAAGGACCTTGCTCAACGACCCAACAGTGGCAACCTGGCAGTGGTGGGGCTTGAACCAGTGACCTTTTGATTACTAGTCCAGTACCTTAACGGCTAGGCTACAACTGCCCTAATGTTCATTCTCTCTGGGTGCTAGTACAGAGAACAGTCTTAATACCCGTCTTCCTTCAGATTTGAGGGGTAAGTCAAGATAAAATAGGTCAGGGCCGGTCCATTTCTGGCTTTGCAGGCAAGAATTATTGCTTTAAAATGAATGCAGGCAGATTCAGGAACACAGATGAGAGACCACAGCAGTGGGTTTAACATGCAGCACTTAGGTAGATTGAAGTTTTGAATCTTATAATGGACCTGGGAAAACCTGACAGGAAGACGTTGCATTTAAGAGAATGAGAGTCAATAAAACCATTGTGCTCATTTAAAGAACAGAGAATATAAATGATTACTCATGAACTACATTTACATAAATCAGAAGGAAATCAGTGTCCCTGAGTGTTTGATTTGCAAGTGGGCCTGTGGTCAGGGATGTCTGGGTACTCATGCATTTACATTAACATACGTTCATTTGACACCTACTTTTATCTTAACAATTGCAAGTTAGTCAGAATACAAAAATCTAGCTGTTAATGACATGGAAAATAGGTGTAGGATTAACTTTTCATTGTCATGAATCTGTCAGTTTAAATATTACAACTTTTACAGTGAGTAAAACCTCAAAAAAGTAGCATGACAAAAGAAAACATACATACAGAATTTGGACTAAATAACCAAAACAGTACCTAAAAAGAAACTTAAACTTAGGTGCTTCAAACACATTTACTTTTTTATAATTAGCTGATTTTAAAGCAGCATGAAGCATAAAGATAAAGCCCACCGACAAGGCTGGATATGTACACTTTACAGAAATGTCAATGATGCCACAAAAGTAAAGCCACAAAACTATCAGAGAATCAAATTAATACCTATGTGACCAATTCCCAACAAAAATATTTAGAATGCTGGAATTCATGTCAAGGCTGCATTCAGAAAGCTTTTCCATTTACAGTTATCACACAGATCAAAGCCAAGTGAAGGTTATTGAAACACAAAACCTGTAGCCTCGATGCAATAGAAAACAATGGATCTAAACCTTCAACATATTTCCCACATGAACATTTTGGATGCCTTCGGCCCACAATGCCTTCACCCAGCTGTTAAGTATTTGGCCATCTGGCTGGGAATCATTAGGTTCAATAAATGCCTGTATGGTTGTAGAACAGCCAACAGTTAAAGGCAGTTTTACAAGACCAGACGGTTTGGATAAAGCCATGCTCCTCTAAATCACTGGATTAAAACACTATTTAACCTGTAAGTAAATTTCCGAAGCACTAAAGTCACCTCCGTCCCCTATTTAGGACTTGTATAAGAGGACTTCAAGAATTATTTAAGCAATGCAGCAAAGGGTTGCGCTACCACTTATTAGGTCCTTCATATTACTACACTGTGAGGCAAAAAGACATTTGCAAATCTTGATCAATTTAATTTAAAATTAAATTTGCAACAAAGTGAATATTACTAACCATACCTTAAGCATATAGCCACAATACCTTGTGAAATGATATTTTTATATTAATATTTTCATATTAACAATATGACTTTAACTGTGAACAATAAAATGTCAATTTATGAGCAAACTTAACATCAGTTATCTGTTTTTGCAATTGCAAGTTACAAAAAAATTATCAGAATGCCCCCTGTCACATGGGCACTGGTCATAAAAGAATTTGATCAAAAGTTATGGGCACAGGTCCTTTTGACTCACCAACCAAAAATATCCAGCCAACAGCAGCCCGTGGGCAGCATCCTGTGACCACTGATGAAGGTCTCGAAGGTGACCAACTCAAACAGCAGCAATAGATGAGCGATCGTCTCTGACTTTACATCTACAAGGTGAACCAACTAGGTAGGAGTGTCCAGCAGCGCTGCTGTGTCTGATCCACTCATACCAGCACAACACACACTAACACACCACCACCATGTCAGTGTCACTGCAGTGCTAAGAATGATCCACCACCTAAATAATACCTGCTCTGTGGTGGTCCTGATAATTGAAGAACAGGATGAAAGCAGGCTAAAAAAGTATGTAGAGAAATAGATGGACTACAGTCAGTAATTGTAGAACTACAAAGTGCTTCTATATGGTAAGTGGAGCTGATAAAATGGACAGTGAGTGTAGAAACAAGGAGATGGTTTTAATGTTATGGCTGATCGGTGTATGTTGGTACAGGTTTACCACAGAGCAGAGGGTAGAACTTTCAGTATTGTAACATTTAAATGATCTAGTTTACTTGTCAGAAGGTTTATAGTTTATTAATCAAAAAGTTGCTTGGAAAGTGTTTTGTCAGAAAACTGTGCTACGTTTAGTAGTAGGTCTCTATATCTCAGGCATAGAGATATAGACATTACACTGTTGAGGAACCAAAAGAAAAACTGGCCAACTTTAGAAAACTGAAGGCAGCCTCTTTTTAACATGTGATGACATGCAGGTTTGGAACTGCAAGTTTCATATTTCCCAGCACAAAGCAAGCTCCATAAAGACATGGTTTACATTCATGCCATTTAGCAGACACTTTCATTCAAAGGGACTTTAACCAATTACAATGCTAGCATTCAGGGGTTTAGAAACCTGCTCAGGGGCCTCACACTGGCAACTTGGTGGTGGCGGGGCTTGAACCAGCAGCATTCTGATCAATAATCCGGTGCTTTCACAGCTGAGCTGCCAATGTCCCACAGCAGAGAAACACCACTGCTGGAGTCTTGACCTCATAAAACACAGTCAGCTTATTTGGAGCTGAAGCTCTGCAGCTAATAAAGATGCAGTAAAGGAAGAACTGGGCTGATTCAGAATCAGACGCCTCTTGCCTACAGCTATGCCAAGTTCTCTAGTGTCTTCTATTTGCAGCTCTACACAAAATACCCACTAATTAAAACATTTACATTTTTGGCATTTAGCAGATGCTTTTATCCAAAATGACTTACAATTATGACTGAACACAATTTGTGCAGTTGAGGGTTAAGGGCCTTGCTGAGGGGACCAAAAGTGGTAACTTGGCAGTGGTAGGGCTTAAACCAGCATCCTTCTGATTACTAGTACCCTACTAATCCCTAACCACTGAGCTATCACGGCCCGTCTATGCTTGCAAAGCCTGAGACTTTGGTGGATCCTATTCTTTTTTTTTTATCCAACCAGAAGCAAAGATCAAACACAGAAGCTCAAAACCAATGTTGCAATTTGGCACCAACCTTATCAGCTGTGGTGGCACTGTGTAATCATGTTATTTATATTTGATAAAAGATTGACAATATCAGAAAAGTTGAACAAAAATTTTATTTAATGAGTGTGAGAATTGATAACTTACAACATATGAATGAATTATTACATGCACGTAGTTGAATGTGAATGTGTGTACGTATAGTGTGTGTTTGTGTGTGTAAGTCCTTTTAGGCCTTGGTGGTGCCTGACTGTGATGCTTGTTGACTGTGCAGCTGCTGGAGCTTCATGTTCATCACTTCAACCACAGCTAGAAGAGAAATTAGAAAAAGTAAGGTACCCAAGTTTCATAAGTTTAGCTAAAATGTAGATAGGTTTATAAAAAAACTCAACAGTAACTGCAAAAATGACAAACTCAATTAAATGTAAATATTCTAAAATATTCTGAAAATGACAATATACACCGATCAGCCATAACATTAAAACCACCTCCTTGTGTCTACACTCACTGTCCATTTTATCAGCTCCACTTACCATATAGGAGCACTTCGTAGTTCTACAATTACTGACTGTAGTCCATCTGTTTCTCTACATACTTTTTTTAGCCTGCTTTCACCCTGTTCTTCAATGGTCAGGACCCCCACAGGACCACCACAGAGTAGGTATTATTTAGGTGGTGGTGATTCTCAGCAGTGCAGTGACAATGACATGGTGGTGGTGTGTTAGTGTGTGTTGTGCTGGTATGAGTGGATCAGACACAGCAGCGCTGCTGGAGTTTTTAAATACCGTGTCCACTCACTGTCCACTCTATTAGACACTCCTACATAGTTGGTCCACCTTGTAGATGTAAAGACAGGGACGATCGCTCATCTTGGTCATCTTCTAGACCTTCATTAGTGTTCACAGGACGCTACCCATGGGGCGCTGTTGGCTGGATATTTTTGGTTGGTGGACTATTCTCAGTCCAGCAGTGACAGTGAGGTGTTTAAAAACTCCATCAGCGCTGCTGTGTCTGATCCACTCATACCAGCACAACACACATTAACACACCACCACCATGTCAGTGTCACTGCAGTGCTGAGAATTATCCACCACCTAAATAATACCTGCTCTGTGGTGATCCTGACCATTGAAGAACAGCATGAAAGGGGGATGCAGAGAAACAGATGGACTACAGTCAGTAATTGTAGAACTACAAAGTGCTCCTATATGGTAAGTGAAGCTGATAAAATGGACAGTGAGTGTAGAAACAAGGAGGTAGTTTTAATGTTATGGCTGATCGGTGTATACAGTTTGACAATGAAATTTTCTACCGGTTGAGATTCAATCCAATCCTTTATACCATAGTTTAGGTGTTTTATTCACACCCCTTTGCTAACTTGTATAATATGCTTCAACATTGGTCCCGGCTCTTGAGTAAGTAGGCACTACTTTTCCCAAATTTTGTGAAAAGCCTTATGATTGCCCATGGTTTTAAAACTGGATGTCTAACAATTACATCAGATATCCATAAACGTTTGGCCATATTGTGTGCATCATTTCTACTGTGCTGTACACTGTAAACAAAACAGTGCTGCTCATGCAAAATCTATCATGCAGCACTGACATAAACGATTTCTATGTTAGAGAGATTGTGAGAGTTCATTCATACCGGACACCGGGCAGAAAGTTAACACAAGCAACCTTTATTTTCACTATTAGGGAAGTATAGTGTAATATACACTCTGGCCATTTTATTGGGACTCTATGCCTACACTCTCAGAGCAATCTAAATTCTTTGTCTAATACAATGGAATTATTTTTCAGTGTATCCCAGCTCGTTTGGAAGCTGGGGTCAGAGTGCAGTGTCAGTCACTGTACAGCACCCCTGGAATAGAGAGGGTTAGGGGCCTTGCTCAAGGTCCTAGTATTGAGTGGCTGCATGGCAAGGTGGAATTCAAACCCACAATCTTCCGATTGATAGCCAAAAACTCTACGCACTGGCTACCACTCTCCCACTGTTTAGTACACTGTTTGTACTAAACGTTCAAAACCTTTTCTCTCAAAACTACACCAATCCCAGGGTTAATCATGGATCAATTACTTAAAATCTTACTTGCTTATCTTTACATCTATGCAAATATTGACCCAATTATAAAGTATTTACAGACCTTTACCAGTTACATTGTACCAATCACTAAAGAACATCCAATTTTCCAATACATAAGTGGATCAAAGCCACAGAAACATTCAGGATTAGAACTACACAACAAACCAGTTTCCCAATTCTGCCTGTATGATTCTTCTATTGCATATTTCCTCTCTCCAACACACCTGATACAATTAAGGTCATGTGTGTATAAGTTTATTTGTTTATTTACTTATTAGGATTTTAATGTCATGTTTTACACACTTTGGTTACATTCATGACAGGACAGATAGTTACTCGTTACACAAGATTCATCAGTTCACAAGTTTAATGTCAAACACACAGTCATGGACAGTTTTGTATCTCCAATTCACCTTACTTGCACGTTTTTGGACTGTGGGAGAAAACCGGGGGTCCAGGAGGAAACCCACACAGACACAGGGAGAACACAGAACACAGAAAGGACCAGGACCGCCCCACCTGGGGATCAAACCCAGACCTTTTTTGCTGTGAGGCGACAGTGGCACCCACTGAGCCCAAGTGTATAAGAAGCTCCAAGTTAAAAACTGAAAAGAAATTTGTGTTCCTTATGGCCTAGCAAAGGTGTGATGAAAACACAATCAAAACTGTGGCCCAGACACAGTGTTACATCAAATTAAACATAAACTGTGTTGGGCAGGAGTAATCCACAGACAGAATTGGGAAACACTGGCTTAAAGAAACTCATACTGTACAACTCAATCATGTACAAGCAACAGCATGCAAATACTGGAGTGTGCAAGCATTAAAAGAACAGCAGAATCACCTTGCTTCATGGCATGCTTTTCTTGCAGAGCAGGCTGAATTTTCTCAATCTGTTTTGTAAGGAAGTCAATTTTGCGCTTAAAAAACTCCTTGCCATCCTTCACTGTCTGAAATTAAATAAAATAAACACAGTAATGAGTTGTAGCTCCATACATTAAAACACACTTTGAAAAGAAAGATTACCTTTCTCTTACCTTCTCTACAAAGTAACCTGTTCCCACATCTATTAATACATGGTCCACATCATTTAGAGTTCCAGGGACATACATCTACACAAGACGGTTAAAGAAAACCATAATAGCAGAAATGACAACTAGATTTTTCGTGGCTACACTCCTGTGAATAATTTCCCTGTATAAAACAAGTGGTGATATTCATATGCAATTATATAACAATGATAATTATAAATCAAATGCATATTAATTAACATGACTCTTAATTAGTGGCCTACCATATTTTACTTCTGTGCCACCCGAGTGTCCACACTATGCAAATAGTCTCTGAATTAAAATGGAAAAGTAAATACTTTCAATAAAAATGGAATTTTAGATACAGTAGCTTGTATAACCTCATTTATTTATTTATTTATTATTTATTAGGATTTTAACGTCATGTTTTACACTTTGGTTACATTCATGACAGAGACAGTAGTTACTCATTACACAAGATTCATCAGTTCACAAGTTATTAATGCCAAACACAGTCATGGATCTCCAAATCACCTCACCTGCATGTCCTTGGACTGTGGGAGGAAACCGGAGCTCCCGGAGGAAACCCACACAGACACGGGGAGAACATGCAAACTCCACACAGAAAGGACCCAGACCGCCCTACCTGGGGATCGAACCAAGGACCTTCTTGCTGTGAGGTGACAGCGCTACCCACTAAGCCACCGTGCCGCCCAATCAACCTCATAATGTCTAACTGTTAACATGGATTACATTATCTTGGTATGTTTAGCCTTTTTTGAACAATTATTCACATTTTACAATAAATTTTGATGTCACATGGTGCCACAAAATCCTGTGAATAACTAACAGAGTACACCTTTCTGTTAGTGATTCAAATATCAGCAGATTAAAGGATACAGAGCTGGTAAGTGGTACAAGTAGCTCTTTTCCTACAGGAGACAAAAATGGGAAATAATATGAGCAAACAGCAACAGAGACATTCACACATTGCATAAATACTAAAAATTATAGAAATATTTATAATAAACAGTACTCACCTTCATTACTCTTTTTGAGAACACTCAGACTGTCCCTAGCTTCTACATATTTCGTTTGAACAACTTTTAACTGAGCTATAGATGATGTCAGAAACTCTGTCTCCTAAAAGCAAGAACAGAAAAAAAAACTGAGCTAACAGAATATGATAACCAAATTTAGGATCTGAACTACCATGACGGCAATATTATCATTTTCTGTTCTAAGTACGTACTGTAACAGAAAACTGGGGCAGTCAATAAATATTTATGTAAAATGCATAATTGTGCAACCACATCATCATTTAAGTAATATTTGAATCCTACTTTTTATTATTTGTTTATATATATTACACTATTAATTTGGAAACTTTGCAGCATAGCCTCCCTATTACTTACAGGCAATTATAATAAGTCTGATGAGCTACTACAGTGGGAGACTTCTCTGTGCTCATATAAATAGGGCTAGTGTGTCTGTACCTGTTAAAACCAAACTGAAACAATAAGCTTTGCCAAGGTCAGGAAGAAAGCTTGGATGATCTAATGCACATATGTCAAACTCAAGGCCCACGGGCCAAATTCGGCCCGACACGTCATTTTGTGTGGCGAGAGCTTAAAAGACATATGATTGTCTTAAAATACACTGTAAAATCGTACAAAAAATGCATCACCCACAATGCATGTCGACTTTGTGACCCGCAAAGTGACTGCATCCTGCCACTAGATGGCGGTGTTCTTACATCAGTGTTTAACTGAGGCGATTTTCCAACAAGTGATGTTGAGAAATATTTACAAATAATCCCAAAATGTAGAAGACAAAGTTGAAGCAGAAGGAGGTAATTTAATGAAAGATGGAAAAGTGAATACAAATTTGTGCTTCAAGAAGCTGCAATCACAGCAGGATACGTTACAATCAGCCTTTTGGGGACCACCATAATGCAGATGTGGCCCACGGTGAAAATTAGTTTGACACCCCTGCTCTAATGTGATGCAAGGAACACAACACAACCCCCACAAATGCATGTAAACATCAACTATTGGTTATAATATTTTACTATAGAAAACAATTGATTACATATTAGAAATTAAATTGTGCATAGGAACTGAGGTTACAATCTGTAATTATTTATACACACCTGTATAGGAAATGTAATATAGGCAGGTCCCTAATAATCTGGCCACTGAGTGTATAATTACGATGGTTAATCATTAGTGAGTATTTATAACATGTGTCTATTGTTCTATACTTTTAATCTGTTGAAATCACCCATTCATTACGAGTGTTGTGTAAAAGAAACCCTGGAGTCCTGCTATAAAGTGCTGTGATGACTGAATTTGATACACAGGCTGTTAAAGCTAAAATCTCAGCCACACCTGCTCATCTATCATTCATCATCATTATAGAATTGCAGGTCAGAAATGCTTCATCCTAAAATCTAACCTCACTTTAAAATATGATAATGTTAGAGCAATTCAGTAAAGCTTTCGTGTTGGAATAGTAAATTATAAATTATAATTATAAACTGTACAGGATGGTCGCTGCCTTTACATCACGCCTAGTTTTGTGCAGCAGTTAATAGCAGGAGCGTGAGGTTGTGTCCCAAACAGCATACTATGACACTAAAAAGTACAGTTAATCAGTACCCTAGACACAGTTTCAACACACCATGTATGGTAGTAAGGTATTATGCGGTTTGGAACACAGCCTGAAACAGCGTGACAGAACTATGTAGCAGCGTTGTGAGCCGACAGGCAGCTTTCTAAACTGAGGTCGAAGACACTGTGTGAGAACCAACAATCAGCAGAACAAGTGAAATTACACCGAGTTTACCTGATCAAGCTGAGTCTTCAAACCTTCCAACTGAGGGAGAGACAATTCGGTAAGATTGACCGCCATGTTGAAAAGACAAAAGGACCGTTTCCTGGTTAAACGGAAACACGGCGCCTCTTTTCCCCTGTCAGGCTGTATGTGGAATTGCATACTACAAAACACAGTGTACAGTCTACAGCTCAACAGTGTGTACTACAGTATATACTACATACTACACAACAGTATATACTACATACTACAAAACAGTATGTACTACATACTACAAAACAGTATGTACTACATACTACACAACAGTATATACTACATACTACACAACAGTATATACTACATACTACAAAACAGTATGTACTACATACTACAAAACAGTATGTACTACATACTACAAAACACAGTGTACAGTCTACAGCTCAACAGTGTGTACTACAGTATATACTACATACTACACAACAGTATATACTACATACTACAAAACAGTATGTACTACATACTACAAAACAGTATGTACTACATACTACACAACAGTATATACTACATACTACACAACAGTATATACTACATACTACAAAACAGTATGTACTACATACTACAAAACAGTATGTACTACATACTACACAACAGTATATACTACATACTACACAACAGTATATACTACATACTACAAAACAGTATGTACTACATACTACAAAACAGTATTTACTACACTCTACAAAACAGTATTTACTACACTCTACAAAACAGTATGTACTACACTCTACAAAACAGTATGTACTACATACTACACAACAGTATATACTACATACTACAAAACAGTATGTACTACATACTACAAAACAGTATGTACTACACTCTACAAAACAGTATTTACTACACTACAAAACAGTATTTACTACACTCTACAAAACAGTATGTACTACACTCTACAAAACAGTATGTACTACATACTACACAACAGTATGTACTACACTCTACAAAACAGTATGTACTACACTCTACAAAACAGTATTTACTACACTCTACAAAACAGTATGTACTACATACTACAAAACAGTATTTACTACACTCTACAAAACAGTATTTACTACACTCTACAAAACAGTATGTACTACATACTACAAAACAGTATGTACTACATACTACACAACAGTATGTACTACACTCTACAAAACAGTATGTACTACACTCTACAAAACAGTATTTACTACACTCTACAAAACAGTATGTACTACACTCTACAAAACAGTATGTACTACACTCTACAAAACAGTATGTACTACACTACAAAACAGTATTTACTACACTCTACAAAACAGTATGTACTACACTCTACAAAACAGTATGTACTACATACTACAAAACAGTGTTTACTACACTCTACAAAACAGTATGTACTACACTACAAAACAGTATTTACTACACTCTACAAAACAGTATTTACTACACTCTACAAAACAGTATTTACTACACTCTACAAAACAGTATTTACTACACTCTACAAAACAGTATGTACTACACTCTACAAAACAGTATTTACTACACTCTACAAAACAGTATTTACTACACTCTACACAACAGTATGTACTACACTTTACAAAACAGTATTTACTACACTCTACAAAACAGTATTTACTACACTCTACAAAACAGTATGTACTACACTCTACACAACAGTATTTACTACACTCTACAAAACAGTATTTACTACACTCTACACAACAGTATGTACTACACTTTACAAAACAGTATTTACTACACTCTACAAAACAGTATGTACTACACTCTACAAAACAGTATTTACTACACTCTACAAAACAGTATGTACTACACTCTACAAAACAGTATTTACTACACTCTACAAAACAGTATGTACTACACTCTACACAACAGTATTTACTACACTCTACAAAACAGTATTTACTACACTCTACACAACAGTATGTACTACACTTTACAAAACAGTATTTACTACACTCTACAAAACAGTATGTACTACACTCTACAAAACAGTATTTACTACACTCTACAAAACAGTATGTACTACACTCTACACAACAGTATTTACTACACTCTACAAAACAGTATTTACTACACTCTACAAAACAGTATTTACTACACTCTACAAAACAGTATTTACTACACTCTACAAAACAGTATTTACTACACTCTACACAACAGTATGTACTACATACTACAAAACAGTATTTACTACACTCTACAAAACAGTATTTACTACACTCTACAAAACAGTATGTACTACACTCTACAAAACAGTATTTACTACACTCTACACAACAGTATGTACTACATACTACAAAACAGTATTTACTACACTCTACACAACAGTATGTACTACACTCTACAAAACAGTATTTACTACACTCTACAAAACAGTATTTACTACACTCTACAAAACAGTATTTACTACACTCTACACAACAGTATGTACTACATACTACAAAACAGTATTTACTACACTCTACACAACAGTATGTACTACATACTACAAAACAGTATTTACTACACTCTACACAACAGTATTTACTACACTCTACAAAACAGTATTTACTACACTCTACACAACAGTATGTACTACACTCTACAAAACAGTATTTACTACACTCTACAAAACAGTATTTACTACACTCTACAAAACAGTATTTACTACACTCTACACAACAGTATGTACTACATACTACAAAACAGTATTTACTACACTCTACACAACAGTATGTACTACATACTACAAAACAGTATTTACTACACTCTACACAACAGTATGTACTACACTCTACAAAATAAAGCAATAAGCCACGAGAGGCCGTGTGTTACTGCGATTTTATCACGTGATAAAATCATAGCAGTAACGCACGGTCTCAAGTGGCTTATTGCTTTTATAAAACGGCGGTCAACATAAAATATAATAAAATACAACAATGTTCAATTTATAAATGTTTTTATTTACAAAAACACTTACAAAAGCATTCTTCCACGAAATCAGGTAGTTCGTTAACAGTGTTGCTAGGCAACATGAGGGCGAACATAACATTCACTTTTTCTTTTCAGTGGCGTATTAATATGGAATGATGTGAGGTGGTCATAGGTGTGCGTTTATCGGGGATTTTACAACGGCTTCGAACACGGCTCAGCCAATCAGATTTTAGGACCGGAACTATCCGTTTTATAACAGTATTTACTACTACAAAACAGTATGTACTACACTCTACAAAACAGTATGTAGTACATACTACAAAATGTAATACAAATAATGCAATATATAATATATACATCTGGATGTGTTCAATTCTTTTTTTATCTAATTATACTTTGACAATCAACATTTAAACAAATAGAAATCTAAGCACATACATTCACCTGCTTATTTAAATTAGTTTGAATAGGAAGGGTTACATTAAAGAAGGCTGTTTTACAATGGAAACAAAGCATAATCAAATATTGAACTTTTTGAGGTACAAATATGGCCAGTACAAATACAGCCTTTTAATATTATAAAATATAAATACTATACTTTTTTTTATATATCCACACAGTATGAGCCCCTGCTTCAACACACTCCACCATAACAGAGTTAGGTGTAACCTTATAGTATAGTCAGAACATGAAGGATAAGATGGACAGCTACCCCAGAAAACCAGAGGAGAATCTGCATGAAATAAGCTGCCTAGTTCAGTTATAACAGATATTATTTACTCTTTTACTCTGATGACCCAAATTACATGTTTTAGAAAGTAAGAAAATCTGCTGTTCTCCAGCCTTGTTTTTACACTTACCTCTTCTCAAAGTAATCTCAGCTGGTTTCTTGAAATTGAACCACAAAGTCATTGTTAGTACTTGTTTAACAAATATCTCTTGTATTACAAAATACTTGTTACCAAAACTTTGCAAATTGAAAGCCAATGTGACTTAATTAAGGGCAAGGCTAGTGAGGCAGGATTAAATGATTGACTCCTTTCTACTGCTCCCATTAGGGGTCACCACAGTGGATCCATCCGCATATTTATTTTGGCAGTTTTTATGCTGGATGCCATTCTCGACACTACCCTCTTATTTGGCTTGGTACAAGCAACAAGGATGCACAATTATGCTGATAATGACTACTTGATAAAATGCCTATCACCTTCTGTATTTGTGAGTCCTGACCAGGATTCAAACTCCCAGAACTCAACACTGTTACTGTACAGGCAACACTGTTATGAGTGTGGCTCCTACCATTCACACACAAGCTCACTAGTCAAACAGGATTGACTATCTTAAATTGACTTATGATTAGGTGAAAGAGTGTGAATGATGGTCTGTGATGGACTGGCACCTTGTCCAGGGTGTATTTCTAAACTGTGCCAAGTATATCACCAGACCCACCCTCACCATTTCAAGGATGAAGTAGGATTTAAAAAAAATTCAGTTCATTTTCATGTTTTACCACTTTATCCTGCTCTGGGTCATAAAAGGTCTGGCTTATTCTAAATCACTGGGTGTAAAGCAATAACACTCCGGACAGAATGCCAATCACCCCCAAGATCACGTCTGCAAGTAGATGCATGACTGGCTAATAGAATCACTAAGGATTTAAAACCCAGACATAGTGGGCTAACAGAGTTAACCACTGCACCAGCCCAGCACCCACAGGTAAAGATTAACAAATAAACAGAAATAAGAAAAAGCTACCCTGAAGGTTTTGACAATTTTAGCAAAATAGTAAGATATTATGAATAATCGAATACCAGGGTGTATCAGAGAAGGATTTATTAGAAAACAAAAATTGCATTTTTAAATAAATATTTAGCAAATAACTAAGAATCCCCAAATACAGGAAAACAAAATTACAAAAGACATGTTTAAATTCTGATTTAATATAACTTACAATTGTTACATATCAGTTTAAAATACTAGATTACAACCTGGGTGTTAAAAACCAACATACAAGAATTCAAAATACAATAAAATAGTTCAGCTTTAAAACTCAGGAGAAGGTTTAAGACACCACACCATTAATTAAGGCATAAAAATGCATAAATGCTACATGAGGTTGAAATGGTTATTGCATCAGCAGAGCAAAGGATGTCTTCATTAAGTGGTTTTCCATGGTGGTTTGTACATCTGGCAGGATGAGATTTACACATCACTAAAACTGCATGCAATCATACCTGTCCACACTCGACACATACCCTGTGTGCGTTTGTGCTATCGTAAATGCACAGGTAGACCATATGCAATTGGTGCAGCACCAATTATGTGTTTAAGGTGTGTGGCATCACGTGATTGGACCAGGTGCTGGAGAAGGGAGGAACCTGAGCCTCCAGAGAGCCAAGACTGTAACAGGGCGGAGGTGAACCGATCAATATCCCGATCAGTCACATCCCACAGATTCCCCAACACTAATGGACTGCAGAAAAAGAGAAAAAAATGTTCATGGTTTAAAAATCACAAAGAAGAAATACCATGTAATAAAAAGTTAAAACTTAATGATAAAAGTATTATAGGCTGACTGGCTGGTACCGTTAATGTTACTACTCAAGATTTTAAAGAAATTAATTTGATATTAATTTAAAAAATGAAAACAAGGGAGAGTTTGAATCTCAGCTTTGCTATTGACTGGTCAGGCACCTATAAATACACATGATTAGCTGTGTGTCTGTAGGGGGAAGGACAACGGTCAAGCAGGGATGCCTCATCAAGGCGAAAATAGCAGTGTCTAGTTCTCCATATGTGATACTGCCGTCTGTGAGACCCCGCCACTAACAGGTAAAAAGACACAGTTGGTGCAGCGCATGACATGTAAAAAGCCTTTTCAAAAGAGTGGAGGCTGTTATAACCACAAAGAGAGGGCCAACTCTATATTAAAGTCTATTGTTTTAGAATGAAACGTCCAACAATTCATACTCAAGCGGCCAGATACTTTTGGCATAGTGTATTACATTTCCAAATGCAACCCTAGAGATGCAAGTGTACTGGAGTTAGTCTTTTTTAATCATTCTGTATATTTTTTACCATCCGGCGATGAGGTAGCTGAGAATAATGCCAGTTCCTTCAAGGCAGCCCTGCACACTGAGAGCACCACTACTGCAGCCAAAGAGCAGAGCCACTGCACGCACGTTCCCTTTTAACACCCGCTGGGCATCCAGGAAGCGAGCGCCTGCTCCATGTCCTACATAACTACACAATGCAAACAAAGAAAAAAAAAATCAGTTTTAAAGCAGTCTAATGTATATAACATATATAGTTAACTTATATTAACTATGTCATATATATACGTGAAGTATGGTGCAACTCATTTACATGTATAAGTCTTTAGTGGTCACAGCCTCCTGCAGTTTATCAGGATTAGGAGAAGCTCCGCACACCCCCTGCCATGCCGACTCACTGATCAATACAGAAAGAGAAAGGAAGAATGAGACTCACACAGACAGAGCAATGTGTTTAACAGCCTAGTCAAACATGTGTAGCACTCACCCAGTAAACCAGTCTCTGAATCGCTTTTCAGTCTCAGGTAGGTTTTTATCTGGGTTTAATACATAATAAACCTGCTGAGGATCTACACCACATGACGGCACACAGCCGGGATCCAACTGAGCGAGAGCATGAAGAAAGAAGTCACTTAATTTCAAGCACATCAAATAATCCATTAAAGTTACATTACACCAAAAACATCAGGACATGCAACATAAACACACATGCCCAACAATAGTAGGATAAATAATAGGAAAGTTTGGTGTGGAAGAATGTAAATAGCCTGGGAAAAAAAGGGAACAATAGGAGCCTGGGTGGAATAGCAGTGAAGCATGCTAGCCCAAAAGTGCTGACATCTTAAGCTCGAATCTCATCACTGCTAATGGCCAGCCGGGTGCCTACACCAACAATGATTGGCTTGTTCATTGAACTTTGAGTGATCAAAGTTTTGGTCAAACAATGCATGGTGATTCGCTCCAGGTGGTGCACCGGTCTAACATGCTAGCACACCACTGCGGAGTGTTAGAACTTGAATCTTAGCAGCTCCACCAACCCGACCGGGTGTCCACACAAACTTAATTGGCTGCGTTTGAGGAAAGGGGTGATCAGACAGGGTTATTTCCCACTGTGATATGCAATCTCAGGACTGGTCCAGGCGCTTAGTCCATGGAGCTTAGCGTAACTCTCCGTACATATGGCTCTGTGTGGCATAAGTAATGGCTACAGATTGGACACGCGTCAGATGGAGTGTGTGGTGATCAAATAGGGTGTCGTGTTGGTAATAACAAGATTGGGAGATAAAGAAGGGGGGCGGGGTTGCAGGGAATTCAGAAGAAATTGTATGGTCATATACTGTTAATCGTGAAAACGTAAAGTGTGTGTGTGTGTATTGTCCCTACCTCTCGGAGACGGCTATGTCCCAGAACAGCATGAAGAGAGGGCATACGGGTGACTGAGCGAGGCTTCAAACAGGATATATTCTCCCACGGCAACTTCTGAAGGTACTGCAGTCACAATTTTTACATGCTTGTTAAATGCAAGCATAAAAAAAGACTTTTAATTCTTCCTTTTACATAATTCATTCAAAGCTCAATAATTTATGAATGCATTTATAAAACCGGTCATGCTAGGTGTAACACAGAAGATGTGCAAATGAGTTTATCAATGTGGTAAGCACTGTCTATGAGAGTCTGTCAGTGGAGGTCCCAGGCCAAAAATTAACCAATAACTCACACGTTAGCACAGAGCCCTGTTATTCAGATTGTTCTCTTATATGAAAGATATGCAAATTTTCTTAACTGTAATTACACACCTTGTCTAAAATTAGGACTGTATGTCCCTCTGGTTCCACTCTCCCTCTCAGTTCAGACACACTCTTTTGAAGGAGCTTAAGGAAGTCTCCCTCCAGAAGACCTGCCCCCTCAGCCAGAGACTGCAGGTCTGAGAGGCACAGCAGAGGAGCCGCAGAAAGTAGCACCTGCAAAAACAGAGCCAAAATGTTGACAATATAACAAAGGTCTGTACAATTGTGTCAAATATTTACAATCTAGTCCAACTACAATGCACTTCAGTGTGCTTAATTAATGGACACGACTTTAGTTTTGGCGAGTCCGCCATATTACACTAGTTTAGGCTCGTCTGAGCCTTGTGTATATCAGACACACACAGACCTTCAGCATGTTCATGGTGATTTTTGTTCCAGTTAACGAGGACTGTAGGCATTTAGTCTGAATTGAAAGCTCAGGGTCACAGCTTAAAGGGAGAAGCAGAGCTCGCCATATTCCCAAGGTCTCCTCCATATCTTCAAGTAGTTTCTGCGTGAGAGAAGATATGCACATTTTTGACAGACAACCAAGTTTGGAAAAAAAGAACAATAAAAGGTGATCAGTGCACCTTAAATGGTGGCAATTATGTTAACAATGTGTTTGGTATACAGTATTACAATAATCTTTATTAAGACATGCTTGGGTGATTCTGTTAGCAGTTTATGCGTCTACACAGACATGATTGGCTGACTGGTGGCTGGCCAATGCACTTGTTGGTGCACTTTTAGTCTGGATAAAAATAAGGGTTGCATCAGCAAGGTTATTTGCCATAAAACTGTGCCACATCAGGTATGCAGACAAGAATGACCAGCTATGGAAACCCCTAAAATACAGGGAGTAGCTGAAAGAAGCAAACATTAATGTTTTATAAGGTCATTTGGTGGATGCATTGCTGATAGCCAACTGATCTTGAAAAGCTAATGTAAGCCACCACTGGGTAAATCAACACACTTCCACTTATATAAGCTTAATAGACTCCCAAGACTCACTGGCATTACTTGACAGATAGACAGGAAACCCTTTGCTCTCACTCAGAGCTTTTTCAATCAGTGCACAAACAGCTTGTGGCACAGTCTGAGCTCAAAGTTACAAGCTCTGGACTGCAGGACAAATGCTCATTTTTTCCTGATAATTTAAATTTGTAAATGTTTTTCAGGAGGAACTTTTACCTGCATGATTTTTTTATTTAACTGTTTATTAAAATGACACCCTCTAATTTAAGTGAGGTGCATTCACAAATGAGCCAAAACCATTAGGATCACCCCTCTTATATGCTGTCACCACAGCTCTGACACACCCAGACATGGTCTCAAAACATGTGAAGGATTCCTGTGGTATCTTGTAGCAGGACTGGTCCTTTAACTTCTATATGTTGTGAGGTAGATTATCTTAGTGTTTCCTAGTTTTACCTCTACCACGGGTAAATAATGCACTTTAATAATGGTCCGGCTGTCCACACTTTCATGGAGAAAACAGGATTTGTTATTAATGGGTGTTGCCACACACATTTTTGGTAAGCAGCCCCAATGTTTTGGCTAATCAGTGTACATAAAGACCATCATGTTGGATGTAAAAGTAGCCACCAAGAATCTGCTTACCCGTACACGAGCATCCAGAGCCTTCCTGCCCTCCCACCACTGGGCCTTATCTGCCACACCACTTACTTTTTTCTGCCCTTGCAGCACTCCATCCATCTCCTCAAGCAGCACAGCCATGGAGTGCTACAGAAAGACAATTATGTTAAACAATAATGGTAAACAGCAGGAACTCTTTAAAGCTTTATAAAACCTTGCTTTTACCTGTCTTTGTGCAGTCGGGATCCTTATGGTAATGGGGGCGGAGTCTCGCTCTAGTCGTGTGAGAAGAATGGTAGTGCCAATCTCACCAGGACAGACGCCCACAAGAGAGAGCATACAAACGGTAACACCTGTAACAATAAAACTCAATTTCAATCATACAACTTACTGCTTTATTGGCATGTAAATGCTTGCAGGCTGAGCAAGTGGGCATCTGACCTGCTGGCAAGTCTTTGAGCTGCTGTGTGAACTCCTGGCAGTGCGTTTGGGGGAACTCTTTTGGCTGTGTTGGGGTGAAAGAGTAGATGCTCTCAAGCGCAGTCAGAATCTCAGCCTGAGCCTGGATGGAAGATTCCTCCAGACTTAATCCACTCAGACCTTCTGTTACATCACTGCTTGACTTTTTCAGTTTCCTAAAAAAAAGAGAAGGCAGTGCAACACTAAGACCTGCAGGAGTAACGACTGGTTATTCTAACAGCTGAGTTTTTAAACATCCTAACAGCAGCTGTGAGCAATTTAGTAACAATTAACTGGTACCTTCATGATGGCTTTGTGATTTTTAAATAATAAACACATCTTGTAAAATAATGATTTAGGGAACAGACATTTTCCCTCTTAAGGCTGCTAAGATTAAGTTCAACCAATCTCACATACCTAAGTCGAGTGGCAAGGTGACGGGTCATGTGATGGCGAAAAGAAACCCCCAGCGACTCAGCATGTAGCATAGCTGTGGTGACGGGATCTGATGGGCCGAGCAACTGAGCGAGCAGTGAGCACAGGTGAGGGTAGAGGAAGGGGTTTGGAAAATGATGGAGCAGGAGCCAAGACGACCTTAAGAGTGAATGGATCGTTTCTACAGATAGCTCACCTGTACAAACACAAAATTAGAAAAGCAATAAAAACAGTGATATGTTGTTTAGAATGAGCTGAAGGTCTTGTTTGTTTACAAGGCCTTAACTAACATTAATCCTTATGTTAACTTCAACATATGTTCCTTTTTTAAATCAACAGTTATCTAAGTTTTATATCAGGAAGTAACAGGTGTTTTATTAGTAGTGTAACAGTACATGTGGCAGTAATGTAAAACAGTAAAATGAACATTAACCTTGTGAGCAGAAACATTTCATGATCATAAATGTAGATTTTAAGAGTCTACTACATCGGTCATTAGTGAACAGTTAATTACGTGCTAACAAAACATGCTAATTAAAAAATATAGATGCAGTCGGTATATTGAAGCTTTAGCTGACAACATTAGTGTAGCTGTTATAAGATCAGAAGAGTTGTACGAATTGGAAACAATCCACATATTTAAAAGTATTAGCAAAAAAAATGTAAAATTAATTTTTTTTGCCCTTTCATAATACACCCGTATTTGAAAAACCCTGCATTAAACAACTGCACCACAACTGCCTATTTTACACAAAAAAATGACAGCATCTCTTCAAAAAACAACAGTTCTAAGACACTCACAGACTCATTGGTGGGCACATCACCTTATAGAGTTTAGTGTTAGATTAAGTAAGCATTGCAGAATCTTTAACATTGTGATTTATTCTAACTTTACTTCAGTCACTAAAGGAAATAAACAACAAAGAAAACACAAAAAACTTTATCTCACCTGGCGCTGTAGCCGTGTGTGGTATTGGTGCATGAATCCCTATGCCTGACTGTCCAGCGCCCCAGAGCTCCTTTACACAATCTCTGTTTAAATCTGCTCCCAGGTCTCTCCTTAGCACTTCACAGTCTGTATCTGGCCCATCTGCAGAAGTACCTACACATACAAACCAAATCTTTAAACAGATGTATAAAGAATTCCAATTTGACATGTTTTCATCCCGTTTCACGGACACCCTTACCTGTGTTCACTGTCTCAGAATCAGACTCTTGAAGCTCTTCCAGGCTGACATTTACACAGTCTTCATCTTCATTTTCTTTGATCATCCTCATCCTCTCTGGTTCATCCATATCAGCAGAATTCGGACCTTTCCTGGATCGTCCACGCCTAGGCTGTGCCTGAGCGGCCATTGCCGTTTCTTCTTCAGAAGAGGGACCACTGGGGCAAAGGGCAGTGCTTTTCTTAGCCATTCTTGTCCTTCTGGGCTTGTCTTGTTCCACTACTGTTTTTGTAGAGACTCTGGAAGCTGGTTTTGATGCAGATGGAGTTTTGGAAGATGGGACGGAACGCTTTTTCTCTGACTTTGTCTCCAATACAGCTGGGGGATCAGTCTCAGCATCACTCTCATCACTGAACTCAACCTGGAGTAAAGATAGGAGGATTAATGGAAAAGAAGGTTCAACTGGTATTATATACTTCTAATCGAAATTCATTATATGGCCTCTAAAATTACAAAATGTATTTTGATTCATTTGATTAGCACAAAATTCTCAGATTAAAATAACAGATAGTTGTCAAAATAAAATTTACTCCAATAATGTTTTAAACCAACCATAACTACAGTGATAACTACAGCTCATCTGTGTATTAAGTGTTACCTGTAAATGCTGTGTAAAGGTCAACAGATGTTAATGAATTTTTCATAAAATTTATTGAGCAAAGGATAAAAATGTATTTTTCAAACCTTAAAACGTGATCGCTTTGTGCGTTTGGGAGCAGCTGGAACAGCAACAGGTTTCTCTTGTAGTGGGGAGGAATCTTCAAAAACTTGAAACGTGCCCTTTGGTGCATCCTTCGACTTTCCTGTCCCACACCGACTGACAGACATGGCTTTTGCTGCAGGGAGAGGTGTGGAGCTTACTGTAGGGAGAGGTGTGGAGCTTACTGTAATATCAGGCACCTCGGTGGTGAAGTCAAATGCACTCAGGTCATTGGTCGTGCCAGCAGGAGTCACCAAGGTGACAGATTTGGGCCGGGGTGTCCTGGTTGCTCGAGGTGTCTTGAACACCAGGGAAGGTTTGGTGATGCTGATTTTTGGCACAGAATTCTTAGACTTCTTTACTGATGCTACAGGTACCTCTTTCGTTTTCTTACTCCCTTGCTCAACAGACGTCTCCGGGAGGTTCTGAGCTGTTCCAGTTGCTGGAAGTGGAATGTCGCCGCTGGAGCTGCTTGTTCTCTTCTGTTCTGCTTTGTGTGTTTTTAAGTGCGTTTTAATTTTGAGACCAATTGCTGGTGCCCAGCCCCACACAGAAGAGATAAGCTTATCAGAACTACACTGCTTCTTTCCAGCTAGTGCCAGGAAGCATGCCACAGCTTTAGCACCCAAAAGAGCAGCCTTTAGAGGTCCCAGCTCTGGAAACAGAACCCCTCTGGGCTCCACAGCCACCAGTCCTGCCTCAATCTCTTCCCAAAGTGCAGCAGCTTTTCCCTTCTCACCTACCCCACAGCAAAGCTGCATTAGCACAGCAGTCAGGTGCGCCCGGCCAACCTCTGGCTGCAGCATACAGGGAATTTGTTGCCAATTAGTGGGCACCAGTGCTGACAAATGGGCATGTAATTTAGCGCTCACATTGCGACAACGCAGCTTGGCAAGGTGGCGTAGTCGATGGGAGTTCTGCGACTCGTTTTGGACTTCGGCCTGAGTCAGGGCCCAGCGGATACTGACTCGAGCCAAGCAGGGTTCACTGCAGCAGGGACAGGAGCAGCTCTCGGCATGGCTCAGACAGGACAGCATACGCTGACGTTTTGGCTTTAAAGGGGGTGATGCATCCTGTCCTAACTCAGACAGTTCTTCCAACGTTTCTCGGGCCAGTGAGCGGGAGTGCAGGAGGCCACTGATATCGTCCTCTTCCTCTAGGATCTCAGGTGCAGAGCTTTTTACTGCTGGACGACCTTTGCGAGGTTTTATTTTCAGCTCAGACTTTTGCTGCTGACACTGACCAAAATCTACAAAAGAACAGATCAAACAAGCTTTAAAATGGAAAAGTAATCCATAAGTAGTAATAAGTAGTATTTGTAGTAATTGCCTATTAGTAATTTTTTTTTACAACTACCATTACCAAATTTGTCTAGGTTAATTTGTACAGACAAAAACAAAACTCTGATGACTGCTATGCTTTTCAACAGTATACTGTATAAACTTAAACACACAACACCAAAATGTCACAGAAGGAATTCATAACGGTATGATGTTATTCTAAAGCAACATTTACATTTTAACAATTTCCTATTGCCTATCAAAAAAGGTACATTAATTATGTTTCATTGACCAGTTTTGTGGGGAGATGATGGAGCTGAACCATGTGACAGACCAAAAAAGGGATTCAAAATAGCCTCCAGAGAGTTATGAGACAAATTAAAATACATGGTGTCCCTAAAGTCTGGACACATAGGACATATCACTAACTATATGTTTACTAAAATACACACACATTGCATCACAAATAGTGGAAAACACATTAAAGATGTTATTGATTAATATTCTAATGAAATAAAATGATGAAATTTATTAAAAATATTTTATTGCCTATGTGTCCAGACTTTAGGGACACCCTGTACTATTGGTTTCCTTAGGGCTCTGCCTCTATTGTAAAGTATTGCATCCTACTTGATTATGTATAGTGAGTATAAAAAGGCCAAAAATGGGTATGCTATCTATGTTCATTCCCCTAAATTGCCCCTTTTCTCTACAGCTTTTGCCTAAACCCCCCTGCCTGCCACAGCGTGTCATCATGTTAAATTCAGCAAACAGAAGTTGTGCATTGAAATATGTATGCATTTGTATACTTGTATATTCCCTGAGCTCTTAGAATCATTGTGTGTTAACATAGACAAATACTTTGTTTACCTGTGCAAAGATCCAACAAGTGTCTGACCTGCTCCAGATCTAATACACTGGCCTCACTCGCACCCTTCATTAACTCCAGCTCAGCCTTCAACACCAGCAGCTCAGCACAGCTACAAACATGCCATGCAAAAACAAACAGATTGTTAACAGAGACTGAATAAAATTAGCAATTACTGATTGTGTCTGCTCATAGAAATGTAGCACTTACTGGTTAAGTGTTTGTAGTTTAGTGGCCAGTTTGAGGGCTTCTAGACACTGAGCTTTCGCTTCGTGTGCTGTTCCACCACTGCTGCGTAAATGCACCATTCTCTCAGAGCAGAGCAACACCTCACTCAGCAACAGCCATTTAAACACCACATTGTCCCCTACAGACACAAAAGGAAATATTATGTCCCTTTACCCACACTACCAAAAAGGTAATTCAGTTGCAATTTGTCTGATATCACAGTGCTTTCCACAAATTCAAGCCCCCTAGTTCCAGGACCAGCAAAACGGTCGTTCTCTGTAAACTCAGATTTACATCCCAATTCACATAACTACACTTAGAATTTCAAACAGGGAATAGATCTGCTCCCAGATACTCCCAGTGTGTGTATGCTCACGGTCTTTCTTTTGTAGATGTCTGGGTGAGCAGGGAGGGGCATAACAGAGGCCACAGCTCTGGAAAACTATCCATTGTTGCACGATTGCATTACTTAGGTGGGCCAAACAATAATTGACTGTACTGTATAAAGTAATATTTTACCTTGATCTACAAAGCGAGTGTCTGTGTTGGGACCAGGTGCTCCATAAAATCCATTTCCCAGCAACATCATTACAAGACTGCACAACAGCTTCAACCCCTCATACTGGGCCGTGTCCGGAGTCTTCAAACCTACGTAACAATGACCAGAGTTAAAAATAGGCTTACACAAGCTAGAAAAAATGCTCACTGCACAGTGTTTTATACCATGCTGAATGATTGTCTGGCGTAGGTGTGTATGGAGTGTGCCCGTGTCCAGGCTGAGATAGGCACTGGCTGTCTGTAGGGCGCGGGCTTTCAGCATGTACCAGCTCTTGGAGTGATGCTGTGAAGTCTTCTTTAACACCTCACTTAGACTAAACACACCCTTTTCCATCTGTGAGAGAAACAAAGCTCAGTTAGATTAACATGTACTAAAGCTATGTTAAAGTGCTATTGTTACACCTTTGGCCATATAGTGCATCTTCAAAGATGAGTATAAATTTAATTAGAGGGAAACCAGGGCCTTCTAGGGCCTCAGCAGGGATCTAAGATATTCTAAGAATAATTATATATATAAGTGTTACGTTCTCATTTTATTTTGTCTACTCATTGCAAATAAATCTTGCATACCTGCCTATTCACTTTGTGTAGGAACGTAAAGGGTTAAAATAAAGAAGCTCTTTTGTCACCCTCTGTTATTGCTAGAAAGAATGTTGTGCTGTTGGTGGTCTGGCTATACATTTTAAATGACAGTAAACCTAACCAATGATTTCATCCCTCTAGACCCTTTTCTAACACCAGCACAGCAATTTGTGTTGCACTTCTTAGGTAGGCAGCTATCATTCAATTAAGAAAAGCTTCAATAAACAAGGGTTAAATGCTGGTTAACAACATGTACATTACCTCTCCTAAAGCATAGTAGAGTTGTGCCCGCAGCAGTTGGCTTGTGACGGAAATAATGGTCATGCTGTCCGAACTTGACTCCACAGTCAAACACTGCTCTGCTTTCTGCAACTGCACCTAAAACACATTTTTTCTCATCAGAAAAAGCCTAATATTGTAACAATCAGGGTTGGCACTGTGATCAAATCTGCCCTTGATTAAGTGTCAAATGGGTAAATATTTGCAAATACTGTAGTTATCTCTTATAAAAAATAACATCTAAATGATACCGTTTTCCCTTGTTATTACTTAAAGCTGTTACACATTTTACTAAAATATAAACTCACCATTTATATATTTAATTAAGGGGTCATCATATCATCCAAACTCTGATCTACCTGCAGTTATCCAATACTAACTTGTGCAAGTTGGGGGGAGCCCAGGTCCAGCAGGAGTTTTGCAGCATGCAGAAAAGCATTTGCACTATTCTGGTCATCCCCAAGACGCTGGAACAAACCTGCTGCTAACTGGTAGCCCCGAAGAGACTGCAGGGGCTACAGAAAAAAAAAAAAATCAAAGGGTTCATAATTTAAGCAACAGGTTTTACAATATACAACCATACACTTTCATGTTGAGAGTATTTACCTTGCCCATGAGTGAATAGAGAGCTGCCATTAGTGAGATGGAGAAGGCCGTGTGTTTGGGGTCTCTCACAGCAGGCACTGAGTCCTCCTTTATCAGACTCACCCAAAGTGATAAACACCTATCCAAAGGCTCAATGCGTTCTGACACACACACACACAGTCGATAATTGTTTTTATACACCATATACCAATTACATGAAGCCAAAAAATCTCTATATAAGTGAATGTAAACTTTTGCCTTTCGCTATACATGGGAACATGCAGACAAATGTGCATCAGTCTCAGTTATAAGAATTTTATTTTTTATTTCCACTGTTTACATAATATCAATAATAACAATACACAACGTACATCAGTGCAAGTACACCATGTTTTTTTAAATTTTTTTTTTTACTTACTATTGTGTTCAGACAGATTGATGCGAAGTCCATCATACACCAACTGGCTCTCCTGTAGCTTCTGTTTGTCCTCATACTCCAGATCATTAGTGGGAACTGAATCCAAATTCCCAGCAGAGTTGCTGCTGTCTTGAACGGCACGCAACCGCTTCTCTGTATCTAATGCCTAAGAGACCAATTTTTTAAAATGTCAAAAATTCAGAATTAAAAGTAACACACCTCACGAGTTTTGTTGCTTTTGTTCAGAAAAGGTTGTAGGGCAGTTGTAGCCTAGTGGTTAAGGTACAGGACTAGTAATAAAAAGGTTGCTGGTTCAAGCCCACCACTGCCAGGTTGCCACTGTTGGGCCCTTAAGCAAGGCCCTTAACCTTTAATTGCTAAGACAATATACTATTTACTATATACTATTACAGTACTATAGAATTGTAAGTCGCTTTGAATAAAAGCTTCTGCTAAATGCTGAAAAGGTGTTCAACAGCAAAATAATAAGGTACTAAGTATTAGATTAACAGTCTCTGCACCAAATTAATTTAATATTACTCATAATATTTTTCTGTTTTTCCCCTTTTATCTCCCAATCTAGTCATTTCCAATTCCCAATTGTGAATCTGCTTCCGCTTGCACAACCCGCTGATCTGATCAGGAAGAGTCAGATCACCACACACCCCCTCTGACGTGTCCAATTTGCAGCTGTTTCTCATCACCCACACAGGGTCGTAAATGTAACAGAAATGACAATTGCTAACAGTTGCTAAGAAACTTGTGTTGGTCATAAGAACAAACAGCTAAGTGATCAATACAAGTCTTAATTTGCATCATTATATGCTTAGCATTTATCAAGCAGTCATCGAGGTATTAAAAATTACACAGCTTTTTGATATTTTTTTAAGCTTATTTATTGGACTATGTGATGCTGCTTAAGGGTTCAAAATTAAAGCCATTATAGCACTGACCTCCTGGAGGTTGGCCTCAAGTGTACAGATGTAAAGCCAGAGAGAGGCATGCGCCTTTTCATCTTTCAGTCGATCAGCATTCTCCTCCGTCACAGGTTCCTCTTCCAACAAGCGCAGAGCCTCATGGGTAAAATCAACTGCACAGCTGAATCATAAAAAAAGAAATCAAATTACATACAAATTATAAAATTATAATTTATGCATAGCTATTCCAAATCCTGCTCATGACTGAGGATCCAGACGGGCACTCTCTGGGGAGGAGTGTAGCAGTGGACCAGTGTAGAAGCCGACCACCAAGCGGTGCTAACTGGCTGGACACCCATACTGACATGAATTACTTTATTTGAGGGAGGAAATAGGTCAAACTTATTGCCACTGTACAACACACTGCTGTCTGGTCAAGGTGTACTAGTGATGGATGATCTGGCACACTGTATCTCTTTGAACATGATGCAGCGCTCCAAGAGTCCATTACAGACAGGTGAAAAGATGCAGGTTGCAGTTGCATGCATGTCAGTGGGCATGTCTCAGTTGTCCATGAACAGCACGTTGGAGAGGTACTAGCAACACAACAATGTTCCAGTGAATGGATAAAAGGGTGGTAGGGGGGGGGTGTTGGTCAGGGAGGAGATTGGACCTGATCAGATTAAGAACTAAACAGGGAAATAGGAATATCGTAATGTGTAAAAGTGCACTGTCCCAATCTGGTTTCATCAAATTCTACAATGCACTCTGGTGACCTCTTGCCTTGAGAGCCACAAGCTTGCACACAACTTCTACAACTGGTATAAAGCAGACGAGGAGCTACAGGCAAATTCTTATGGAGAGCATGAACACGTCAGAAGGAACATGCTATTCCCTCTGCTGCTCATGCCGGTGCGTTGACCAAACAATAGAAAATGCTGTTAAAAAGGCTGGGAAGAAATTTTCCATCTCTCTTTATCTTCCTTAAACTTGCCAAATCCATTAACTGAATGCCTGGTCAGGTCAGTAGTAAAGCACAATTTATTATGTGTACATGTGGACCAGTTTGTTTGTCGTCATACCAGTCTGTTTGTTCACTGAAGTCCCTATAACAGACCACCTGTGCCATCTCGCACAAGTAAGACGCTCGACGGAGTGTGTGTGGTGTGTCCTCGTGGCAGATATCAAGAAGGTCACAGAGCGTGTTATAGCGTTCCTGTGAAGTGTCACCAGTCTGCTCCTTATACATACGCAGCTCCTCTTCCAGAAGGCACAGCAACACTTCTTCATCTACAGTCACTGCACCCAGGCCATCTCTAAGAGTCCTAAAAGGAGAAGGCCACCAAAAGCAAAATTTGATAAGAGATATTTATTTCATAATTTTGGAATACTATAAGGGCTGAGGGTTTCCCTCTCATGCACAAGACTTACTGTCATTAGTGAAATAATTATCCACTAGGCAATTTACTTTAAAGCATTTCTTAAACTGGTTACAATACAATTTTGCCCAATTTTAAACTGCTGTATAATGTATTGTGCTTTGCAGACTGCACTATGTAGTCTATGAAAAATAGGCAGAAATATTATACAATTAGGACATGACCTTGTCAATAAAAAAAAGGCTTTTACAGGTCTGTCATGATTCCCTGTTTGATCAGAATCTAATATTAAATCTTAGTGGCTGATCCTGGTACTGATCAGATACTGACCTAATAACAAAGGTTTAATTAACAGTTTTTAATTTTATTTTCATCGACTGCTTTATCCTGGTTAGGATAACGGCAGTCCCAGAAGAAAACACTGGGCGTGACGCAGGAACACCGCGGACAGTGCGGCAAATCATAACCGGGCTTCAGCCACCCCCAGACATAGCCAATTATGTTTGTGTAGACGCCTGGCTGGCCTCACTGCTGAAAATCGAACCCAGATCGCTGTTTCACCTGACCTGTTAAACTTAGGTTTACAAAAACTTGTAAATGTCATAACTGTCTCTTTTTCTGTGAAAGTACAACATTTGCTATCTTATTTATATGACCTTCACAGCCTAAACAAAACTTATCTGTTTTAGATTGGCTCGACTAGATAGTACACATCACATGCACAATCCAAAACAGGAATCCTTCTGTGGACTCGAGTTACCTGAGTCGGGTGTCTTCTTCTCCAGCCCGGACAGCATCACACTTAGTCTTGACCCACAACGAGACTGGTTCTGTAAGATGATCTAGAACACGAAGGCCTAAAGCCTGAATCCAGCGTACAACCCAGTCTAGAGCTCTGTCCAACTGAGCTGCCCGCCGACTACACTGCACTGCCAGCATGAAGCAGCGATTGAGCTAAACAAACACACACACACATATACAGTGTGTATATATATATATATATATATATATATATATATATATATATATATATATATAAAAACACATCTTACAAAGCTGCAAAATCAGAGGGCAACAGACACTTTATAAGTAAACAGACAGAGGGGGGTGGACTTACTCTATCCATAGGGAATGAGGCTGGACAGTCCTTGCATAGCTCCTGGCATATAATCTCAGCCAGTCCAAAGGCTTCCTCATATAACTTTCTGTTAAATAACTCATACACCACATTGTTCACTGCACACACTAAACAAAAAGAAACGAAAAGCAAGGCCAGCGTTGGGTACCTAAAATCTACTAAATTAAAACTGGATTTATGTGGTAACCCCCCTGCTTATTTACCTGCTTTTAAAAAGAAGTTGTCATTTGAAAGTTTGTGAAGCTCAGTCATCAGACGTCCTATTGTTGCTTTGCAGTACAAGAGAACTCTGTCCAGAACCTCAACAACTGACTGCTTAAGAAACACAGTAAAAGATAATGGTCAAAACAGCCTAGCCAATGAGAGGTGCACTTGTCAGTGTGCTTTCAGTGCTTGTCCCAATCCCGGATCAAAACAGGAGGGTTTCGTCAGGAAGGGCATCTGACATAAAAACTCTCATGCAGACCAAATGAACAAGCATGTATTACTACTGTATATTACTGTGGAGCTTTAAACAAAAGTTCATATAACACAAAAAACCTGAGTAAAGTCAAAACACAGCTTCAAAATTATTATTTTATTTAATAAAGGACTGTTAAACCACCAACTGGCCCTAAGTGAAAAAGTAATTACCCCCTCAGATACATAAATAAGCAAATTTAGTTCAATAAGAAACAACTAGAATTGGTTACAGCCAGTAATCCCAGTTAAAACCAAACTTTCCCTTTGGTACACTACAACAGGAATAATAGCAGTACATTTACATTTACATTTTCAGCATTTAGCAGACGCTTTTATCCAAAGCGACTTACACAATGAGCTGAACACGATGAGCAATTGAGGGTTAAGGGCCTTGCTCAGGGACCCAACAGTGGCAACTTGGTGGTGGTGGGGCTTGAACCGGCAACCTTCTGTTTACTAGTCCAGTACCTTAACCACTGAGCTATCACTGCCCTATATACATATGCAGTACATACATTGGCTGTCCAACAGGTACAAGCAATTATTAAATGATTTAAAAGTAGTTTACCTTTGAAGCACGCAGACTATCGTAGGTGCTAATAAAGCCTTGATAGAGACTGAAGCACAGTGAATACTGCAGCTGCGGTGAGAATGAACTCTGTAATACACAAGTGTAGTAAAACTAATCAGAACTGAAACATAAATAAATAAATAAGCCACACACACAAACTTACTTTTTGATGTTTAATCATAAGCTCCTGATATTCTTCCAGGAAAGAAAAACTGGCTAGCAGCATAGCCCCATCCATTCCCTTAGTCTGCCCTGATTCTGTTGCCCAGGTAATAAGCTGACACACCTCCAGGACAGCATGGCTTTCAGTTTCCCCCAAACCATCAGGCAGACCTCTGATAGTGCGGGCACAGTCTGTGTACGCTTTACTACAGTCCCCGTCAGAGCTGAAGGAACAATGCAGCTGCACCGCCTGATTTGCCAGACCTAAAGACAAGCGCAGTACCTCGCTGTGCTGCCGAATACTCTCCAGAGCTCCATCCACCAATCGTGTAGCTACAGCCCAGAGTTTGTTTTTACACAAAGCTTTGCACAGTTTAAACACCACTTCACATCTTACAGCCAGCAGAGGTAAAATCATGGCACAGCTTCCCTCTGCATGCTTACTGAACACAGGGCTGAGGAAACGAGTCTGTAACTCAGAGAGCAGAAACGCACCATCATCCTGAGATAAGCCCCCACGTGCACGTTCGTACTCGCTCACTACCTCCTCTACAAACAGTGGGACTTTAGATGCGGAGGGGAGCGTGCCAGAGACAACCTCAAGCAGCCTGAAAAGGAGAGCCCGCAGCTGCCAGCAAAGTCTGTCCCTTGGTTGGAGTTTAGTTTCCCGAGTGCCAGATGAACCTGAAGTCAGGAGACTGTTCCACAGTACGGCAAAGCAGTTACGCACCAAAACACGGAAATCTTCAGCCTGCAAAAGACATCAGATACAGATCATGTAACTTTAATATGCCCAAGGTTTTTTAAACTGTCACACACTAACATAAAGTAGCAACAAGTATGGGAGTCCTAAATGGTGCATCTGGATCAGAAAAGTTAGATTCCACAACGTCAAAGAAAAGAATGTAAAATTAGCCATGTTCTTAATGTGGAAAGAGGCCAATCTTTAGATCTATGAGCTTACATATCCAGATCAGGGCAAATAAAGGAGGAGTCCCTAAAAATCCTGATGGTCAAGGACCACATGTACAAAGCAGTACATCCTTCTAATTTTAGCCAAGACATCTAGATAGCTAACAACTCAAATAAGTGGCTAGAGCTTTCAGCTATCATTTGGAAGAGTTGTGGGCTCGAATCCTGGCTCTGCTATGCAGCCACTGTTGGGCCTCAGGAAAGGCCTTTAACCCTCTTAGCTCCAGTGCACTAAACAATGGTACACACATGAAAAATAAAAGGTATTCCATCTGCCCTGCATTACAATATAGAAATACTGGAATACAAGTCAAGCAACCAATCTCTCATTTCTTACACATACATAACATTTGCACTTACATGTATAGTCGTAAAAAAGGTTTGGCCATACATTTAGTGCAAAGGATCAAAGATTTTCAGAACACCAGGTAGTGTCAGACAGATAATGAAGACACAGTGTAATCTAATTATACAAATTTTGCCAACCCCCAACATTACAGTGCTAGCAGTACTATATGACCACTCTAATTTTCAGACATAAAGTGAAGTTGAACAGAATTCACTTTGAGAGTGACCCAAACATTATTGGTACTCTCAAAACAGTACAGACCATGTCAGATTCAACCTGTTATTATACAGCCCCTGTAATATGGTCTATTTCATTTTTCCAAGGGGCGGCACTGTCGCCTCACAGCAAGAAGGTCCTGTGTTCGATCCCCAGGCGGTCCGGGTCCTTATTGTGTGGAGTTTGCATGTTCTCCCCGTGTCTGCGTGGGTTTCCTCCGGGTGATCCGGTTTCCTCCCACAGTCCAAAGACACGCAAGTGAGGTGAATTGAAGATAGAAAATTGTCCAAGACTGTGTTCGATATAACCTTTTGAACTGATGAACCTTGTGTAAGGAGTAACTACAGTTTCTTTCATGAATGTAACCAAAAACATGACGTTAAAATCAATTGTTAAAATAAATAAACAAAACAAACATTTTTCCAAACACAAATTCTTTACCAAAGCAAATAACATACTTTTTTTCCTCTTAAAAAACTAACATCTTAGTCTGACTGAATAATGCCATTTTACATGGACAAAACCAACATCACCAATCATTACTTGTCGTACACATTATTTGTTGTACAGCCACATATTGTTCTATTAATTATAAACATCTAGGCTTTATTCAAACTTTGTTTGTGGTGGCTCTCTAAATCACTTTAGACAAAGCTCAAATCAGCAAAGCATAAAGGATGAAGCTTATGGTTTTAATTTGTTCATACCTCTGTCGATAGGCACTGCAGTCTGTCATACATAAACTCCCCAAGTCGATTAGCAGGTGCATAAGATCCCTGAGTGATCAGCTTCTGAAGGATGTGAAAGATAATTTTTTCCAAATACAGCGTAGAGCTCTGTCCACTAGTATCTGTGATAGATGCATAGCCCCTAGCAGCAAGCTCAACTAAATCCACAAGACGCTCCTGATGCTCTGGCTGTACAGTTCCTCCTCCAAGCAGCTGGTTACAGGCCCGAATGATCCGATCACACACTGTCCGAGCCCACAGGCCTAAGCCTTCATCTACATGTTTCTGTCAAAAAACAAACATTCAGGTTCAAGACGTTCAAGCCTACATTGAGTTACATTCAATTACATTTAGTTCTCGCGCTCTCTCTTACCTTCAGCTCGGTGTAAAGGACAGCTGTGTCCTTTGCACTGGATATCTGTTGGACGTAGTCGTCCGTTTTTAGACATTTCATTCTCCTTTCACTGCCTTTTCTGGAAAAGCACGCTTTTGTTATTAAAAAGTTCAGTACATGTGAAAAATGTTAGAATGACATTAACTTTTTGACTGATATTTTGTTGCAATGCTGACACCCACTATTTGGCCTCTTTAAAACTCATGTCAAACATTAAAATGCTAATTGTCAGAGCTCTTAATAATACAGACACACATTTGTACTACAATCACTTTGAATCCTAGCTTTTGTTTCCTGCGTTATGTTCTATTTTAAACTCTAGACCTTAAATCACAAAAATTCGATTCCCGGGTGGAGCGGTCCAGGTCCTTTCTGCGTGGAGTTTGCATGTTCTCCCCGTGTCTGCGTGGGTTTTCTTCCGGGTGCTCCGGTTTCCTCCCACAGTCCAGACATGCAGGTGAGGTGAATTGGAAATAAAAAATTGTCCATGACTGTGTTTGACTTGAACTGATGAATCTTGTGTAACGAGTAACTACCGTTCCTGTCATGAATGTAACCAAAGTGTGTAAAACATGACGTTAAAATCCTAATAAATAAATAAATCACCTAAATGTGTCACATTTATGCAACATTAACAATGCCTGGCTTATCATAAATACTGAATTCGATGGCGTTATAGTTATCAACTTATTACAAATAAAAAAATAATTGATACTAAATTCAGTGGTGGAATTATATAACGGATCGTAGGCTAGTTTTAGGTGTTTAGCTAACTTATGTAGCATCATAACGTTAAATATGCTAATGTAGTCATTTAAAAAACCTTCACAACTAGTTACTACAGCTCCAAAAAAACTGCCTCACAAGCCGCAAACAAGAACTAAAATAGCTTATGAAATATTAGTGCAGTCATGGTCGGTGTTCTAATCTGACACTGTGTTAGATACAGTAGGTTTGAGACACGACCACTGAGTAAACGCAGCTAACTGGCTAACTTGATTCAGCTACATAACATGACTGTTAACCTTTAACATGTAGCCACATTCATGACGAACTCACTTACCGCAATTAAAGAAATAACGCTCCTTATGCGCACTAGTCTCAGAAGTTTAATATTAATAGAAGAAAGTATTTTCTTACACTCGGAGTTCTTCTGTTATTTCTAGCCAGTATCTCTACACTCCACCCGTGAAGCCGCGCACTTATTCAAAATAGCGCAGGGCTTATCGGGTAATGCCCAAGTGGATTATGGGTATTGTAGTACAATCCAAAATCAGAAAAACTTTACCATCGGCTGCAGAATCGTTTGTCCGCTGTTAAATATGGGTAACAAAGCATAGGACAAGCAAAGTACACATTAATAAATCATAAATGCTAATAAAAATCTAAAAATGAAATTTCTTATTCATCAACGTATTCAGACCCTTTGAATTGGGACTCCAAACTGTAACCAGGAACACAGTCTTTGCTTTAATTATTCTTAATATATGTCTAAAATTCACACACCTGGTTATATAAAGACAACAAAATTTTTGACTCTACTTCCAGAACAAAAACCAAACCATCAAGCCCAAGGAACTGTCTGTTAATTTCTGAAATCAAATTCCGGCAATGCATAGATTAGGGCAAGGAATTAAAACAATATCTAAGGCTTTAAGTGTTCCTGTGACCAGAATGGCCTTAACAGTAATACATTTCAAAGCTGAGTTTGACCTAATAAGAAATAGTGCAGAGCTACATCTTGTGAAGTGTATTTCACCACTGCATTTTTACCCATGCATTTTCATCACTGCATTTGCGTTGAACTTTCCTTTAAAGAAAACACATTGACGTAACTATAAAAGTGCAAGATTGAATTGACACATTTATTTAACAACAAAAAAACAAAAAATTAAAATAAAAACAGTTTAAAATATTCTAAGTAAAATTACTAATTATTCTTAATATATGTCTAATTTACATACCTGGTTCTATAAAGACACATTTTTTTTACTCCCAGAACAAAAAACAAACCATCAAGCCCAAGGAACTGTTTGTGGATCTCTAAAATCAAACTCTGGCAATGCATAGATTAGGGCACGGATGTAAAAATATTTAAGGCTTTAAGTGTTCCTGTGACCAGAATGGCCTCAACAGTGATACATTTCAAAGCTGAGTTTGACCTAATAAAAAATAGAAGTGCAGAGCTACATCTTATAAAGTGTATTTCACCACTGCATTTGCATTGAACTTTTCTTTAAAGAAAACACATTAAAGTGCAAGACTGGATTGACACATTTAATGAAAAAAATAAAAATACTAACTAGAATATTCAAAGTTAAAATAATACAAGTTAAATAAACAGTTTTAACAACATTAACAATACATATATACATGTATACATGTATAATGATAAATTGAGAGGTTTTAAATATGATGGATATTTACTTATAAACAGCAACAATTATATGATGTGTAAATACAAACTTATTCAAAAATAATGAACTTAAAAATGTATAAAGTTATAAATTTAATTAATTGTTAAATTACAAGGTTACACTTTCTAAACTAAACAATATGTAAAACATTTCTAACATCCAAAGTTTAATACACTAAATATACTCCAGATTCTTCTCTCCAGTTTTGATTCTGAGATCCATTTTAACCATCTTGTGTATGCAAAGGGTTAAGTACTGTGGTTGTGGCACCTTTGTACAGTGGATTGCCCTGCAACAAAGAAAAGGTAAGTTTAAATGTTTAATACTTTAAAAGTATCTTCAGTTAAAATAAATCTAAGCAAATGTGGGCAGGTTAAACAATAGATGGTTTGTTCTATCTTTGTATCGGTTAATGGTGTTTTTGTCAATTAACAGTGTAGCATAGCCTCTATATTTCTTTTTAGTAAATTATTATGAATTATGATTTATTGAAAAATAAATAGGACTAGTCAGATTTTACCATTACACTAATTTGTTACAATGAAAAGGTCTTGAAAGGCCCAAGTACAAAGTACATAGAGCAGTGGTTTCTTTGCCAAGTGGGAAGTTAAACCCCAACCTGTCACATTATGCTGAAGGGAAATTGTTTAGCGTGTCAGATGTCAATCAAGAACAACATGGGTTATGGGTTCAGAGGCTGCCTATAGCTTGACCCTGCATCACAATTAATACATTAAAGCTTGACTTAAAGTCTCTTGGACATAAGTCTTGCAGTAAGATAAAACAAAACCTGTTATTTGGTAGTAGCGCAGCATTAATGGTCAAATTGCTTCCTCATTGCTGCTTCAAATGCTGCTAGCATTATATAATAATATAATAACCTTCCGTACTTAATACTGCTTTCTGTCTATATGTTAATGTTTCAGGTATAAAGCTAATACTCCAATCATTTACAGAAAAGAACTGCTTTAGAAATATTTGACATTTTAGGACTGCCATGGCATACATGCTCCTTATGTACAGTATACTTTAATGTGTGCATAAAAAACCTACATCTCCCCACTGATTCTGCTCCTGTGACTTAAGGAAGCTGTGGTATTCCCGCTGGTAATAGACCTCCAGGAGAATTCTGTAGATGATGATGATGACAATGCCGATCAGAATGATAGCTGACACAGAGGTGCCAATAATTACTTTGGTCCTATCGATTGTTTCTGTGGAACATGCATAAACACAGTGTGTAAGTTTCAGAATAGTTTGCACCATTTCATTTTTTTTTTCCAAATCCTCAGTGCATTTTTCACTGAAATGGTCTGGCTTACAAAACTCTAATACTGAAATATCACTATGTATTGTTCAGGCTTACTGACAAGTGAACTCCTATTTTGACCTATACTGACACTTAGTATAGGATCAGTGCTACCCTAATAGGTTTTTAAAAAAATCTGTCAATCTTACGTGGTAGATCCCCGTACACGATCGAAATGCTTCCATTATCCAAAAGTTTTATATTATAGGTGATGGCTTCATAAGAACAATTAAATGTTTGCTGGCCCTCCAGCTTGGATAGCACAACTGACTCACACTCTGTAGAACAAGTTTCAGAAGGTTTTTTGGAAAAATTGCACTTCATGCAGGACCTAAACACAGCACAGAAATAGTTTACAACTCGGGTGTGAACATACACATATACACAAATACTTCAGTGTTTAGTGTTCTGTGCCTCGACAAAGTATTTAACCCCCTAAACTTTTTTATTTTTTTATTTTTTTTATAATTCACAGTTTTGGATTTCTTACATTTTTTGATTAATTAATTAAATCTTTAATAACATTTGATCTTTGGCGCAACACACAACACTAACTTTCTCACTGTCAACTCCTGGTGGGGTCTGTTTGTCCACAGCAAAAAACGTGGTCAAAAGAGGGGAGGGAGATTTGCTCTCTGTACGCAATACAATTCTGTGTGGGAACACCACACTGGCAGGTCATAAAAAGTGGCCGCAGATCTGACATATGCCAGGGGTGTGGTGCATGTGGTGATCTGGTTCTCTTTGATCAGTTTGGGGGTTGTGCAAATGATAGCAGATTCACAATCAACAATTGGAACTAACCAGTCATGACTGATTCATCACAATGTGCAAATTTAAATGAACCTTAATTACACTAAACACTACTGGCTCAACTAAACAAAAGCACATGCATACTTATAAACTGTTCATATTTAAAGAGATAAAGCTTTGATTAAAATAAGGTCCCTAGTCAATATTTTTTAAATCCAAGAAAAAATTATTATGTAAAGGTAAACACAAATAGTGCCAGGGGTCAAATACTTTTTTCAAAACACTCAGAATATTATCTGAGTATAAATAGAATATTGAAACACATACTTACAGTTTTGTTTTGCATGGATTAGCAAACTGAGAGCAGTCTTCTCCCATGAAGCCTTCGTTGCACACACATCGATTGCACTTACATGTTCCCTGGCCACTGCACCATATCTTTTGCTTAGGTGAACACATACTCATGTCTGTTGGGCATTCACATGCATTGCCAGTGTATTTCTTATTGCAAATGCACCTGCCACATTCACAGTCTCCTTGGTCTGTAAAAATGCATCAACACATCCTCAGTTTTATTTTCCATTTCATTCATATTCCAGCAGCTTTTATTTCATGGCAGGCCTGCTGTATGGTGGCTCCTGAATTACAGCTGACAAATTTCCTCTCATTTTAAAATGACAGTTTTCATCCCTTACATGTACAGTGCCTATAGAAAATGATCAGCCCCAGCCAGATCTTAACCATTGGTCACATTACGCTCTAAAAACTAAATAAAATAAATATATACAGCTAAATGAGTAATAAATGCTTTAACTGATGTCTTGAGATGATCAGGCTAACAAAACCTTTGTAAAAAAGGGTTTTAATTTTATTATGTTTCCCACATTATACTAATATCAATAGTATATAATTTCTCATTTATTCATTCATTAATTTTTATAAATTGAATTTGGCTGTTTTAATGTAATCTTTACATATACGTATATATTTTAATATAGTGTCTGAATACTTGTTTCCTATAAATTAAAGAATTAAGGGATGTAAGGGAAATTACAGTTAATCAGGTGTGACTTACTATTGCAGATCTTGTTGTCATGGCGCAAACAGCTGGCATCGTTACATTGACAGTAATTGCCATTAAACGGGCGGATGCAATGACACTTGCCACACATGCACATTCCGTGGCCGCTGCACACAGAATTGTTGATGTTTTTGCGACAGAGGTTTTGCATGTCATCAGTATTCTCCAGTTTGCACTGACACTGCTGACCCTGGTATCCTTTATTACAGCTGATACACACACAGATTAGTGATCAGAGAACTACAGACAACTTAGAGTCCTTAAAAAGTGCTAAATCATTTACAGCGACTGTTAACATGCTGAGCTGTGTAATCTACTGTTAAATTACTAAGAATTAATCTGAAAGACATATATTCATATCACTATATTGACACAAACACATGAACAAAAACATATTTAAAAAGCAAATTCATAGTGGAAAAAGTTTATATTTACAAAATACTATTAAGTTAAATACAGTTATCTACTCTATCCATCTATCCATTCATCCATCCATCCATTACCATGTTTGCCCATGTCAATACAAGCCACTTTAGTGAATCCAATAATCTTGTGCAACAGACAGAGGGAGCTGCTCACATATGTACTATGGAGCCCTACCTGCAGGCTCCACAAATGAGTGTTCCATTTCCTCCACAGTGTGTTGAATTTTCCTCCTTAGCACCACAGTCGCAGGTACACAAGGTCTCCACAGTGACCTTTAAAAACTCGGTGATGCCCTGCATTCGAAACTCGAACGTCTCAGGCTCTTTCAGACACTTGGATGCATTCAGGAGCACTTCAAACTTTACCTGTAATGTGCAAGTTAAAAATGCAGATTAAAGAAATACAGATCTATGAAAATAGATGTAGCCTTTGCAGCACTGTGGTTATTACCTGTTCCTTTAGGTCAAAAGTTACAAAGGGCCCTCTGATGGACTTGCTGTTTCGAAAACCTTCATACGTTTATAATAAAATTTAAGTCAGATGATTGGATGGAAACTGCTATGCTTTGTGTTTGAGATTGTTGTCTTTTTACAGTGTCCAACAGTGTACAGTGTTTTTTTAATCTAAAAGTTTTTTTTTTTTATTAATGCACAAGTCAACATTGCATAATTCAGAGATTGTAGATTTTTGTTGTGCATCAAATATATTCAATACATATAATTAATTTCAGTATTATTATTATTTTGTATTATTTCAGAAGGGGTATGTCTGCAGTGTTGTTGTAAAATGATCAAACACTATATATTTAAATAGAGCATGATCAAGGAAGTTGGGTTATGTCACACTTTGAGCCTCTGTGTGCTCTGGAGCTCCTGTGCTCCAGTGTGCCACGCCTCCTCTCCTGTGTCTCCAGCCAGCTCCCCTCTCATGATTGGTTCCCTGGACTAATTAGCCCCAGCTGCAGGGTATTTAAGAGAGGAGCTGGGAATGGCTGGTTGGAGATTATTTTTATAGTAACTCTGCATTTTGCCTGCATTCTCTCTGACCTCTCTCTGACCTCTCTCTGACCTCTCTCTGACCTCTCTCTGACCTCTCTCTGACCTCTCTCTGACCTCTCTCTGACCTCTCTCTGACCTCTGTCAGTTTACCGGATCGCTGTCTGTCTGCCTCCCTTCGCTTGGTTTATTTGTTTGTTTGTTTGTTTAATCCTGTTAGCTCTGTTTAGTATGTTTAGTTCTGTTTGGTCTGTTTACCTTGTTTAGCCTTTAGCCCTGTTTTGTCTGTTTCGTCCTGTTTCGTCCTGTTTCGTCCTGTTTCGTCCTGTTTCGTCCGTTAGCCTGTTTAGCATGTTAGCCTGTTTAGTTTGTTTAGTCCAGTTTAGTTTTAGTAACCCTGTTTAGCCTATGTTTAGCCTGTTTAACCTTTGTTAGTCAGCCTTTGCCTTTAGTCCTGTTTAATCTTGTTTAGTCTCGTCTAGTTCTTGTTTAGCTTAGGGTTTAGGTTTCCTGTGTGTTTAGTTTAGCTTTAGTTAGTTTAGCATTTATCTTTGTTGGTATGTTTAACATTTAGCAGTTAGCTTAGCATAGGTTGTGTGTTTGGTTTTGTGTACCCTTGTCTTGTTCTAACCTGTCTTGTCTTGTTATTAAAATTTATCAGTTTATACATCTCTGCATGTGTGTCTGCCCCTCCTGTCCGTCTTAGCCCATAAAGCGTTACAGGTTACTTTACAATCCTTTTACAATCTGTCGAATTGTTCAGTAGACACAGTTACAGACTTCCTGACTTCAGTAATGGCAGGACATCTTGGGTGAGCTTTAACTGCTGTGATTGTTGTATCATTATTAAAGATAAGTAACAAAGCTGACCTTCTCGTCCTTGATGCCACTGCATTCTCCTCTCTGCTGCCACTCAGTAGTGGGTTTCTTATCACCTCTACAGTACGACCTGTACAACACGTTCAGACCTTCTGGTTTATTATGATGCTCCAACACTAGAGTAGAGGATAGGTTCTGTAAACATTAAAGGATTACAACAAGCATATCAGTGATTATTAGCTTGTACTCATGTTACATTCAATTGTTCGACTCACATAATTAAAATATAACCTTAAAATGTTGTTATATTTTACAGTTTACTATTTAGATTTTATTGTTACACAATATATTTGTTATGAAAAATAAAGTTTGACTTGTACTGTAGCTGCATTGATCTTATAAAGTTAAAATAATTAACGCCAACATTTTAGTTTCATGTTAATTTTTGCACTTCAGGTTTTATAGAATAGAACGCATTTATTTGTCATATATACATATACAGGTGTACAGTACAATATCCCATATAATATCACATATCCCAGCTTGTTTGGAAGCTGGGGTCAGAGCGCAGGGTCAACCATTGCTCAGCGCCCCTGGCCCAGACAGGGTTAAGGGCCTTGCCCAAGGGCCCAACAGTGGCTGCATGGCAGAGCTGGGATTTGAACTCTCAACCTTTCAATTGATAGCTCACAGCTCTACCTACTACTGTTATTACTGTAGAAAACTGCAAATTGTTGGAGTTACTTAATAGTTAGAGTACTCGACTAGCCCCATGACTGGTTGCCACTGTTAGACACTGGTTTTTTCTGCAATTCCCCCCTTTTCCCCCTTTTTTATTTAATGTAGCCAATTCGCTGCTGGGGACCCTGATGGGGTCCAAGTAGGTTGCCTAACGCACTCCCTCCAACACGTGCACAGTCCACCAATCCCTTCTGATTCTCCCATACTTTGGTGGATTTGTATGTGAGGTCTGTTTCGCGCACAGAGAGCCATGAGAGCCATGCCCGTTCTCAGTGCTCCTCCACTTCTGTACTGGCGCACTGGGCAACCAGGGTCCTTACACAGCATTAAAGACCCCACTCCTTTTTAGTTCAGTCTTTTCCCACCCAGCAGACTAGAAGCCAATTTTGTCTGCTACAGGCACTTGCTGAATGTGCCTGCTAGGGGGCGCCCAGCCAACCAGTAGCAAAGCTGAGATTCAAACTCTGGGAGTGCTAGCGGAATATCCTGCTGCGCCACCTGGGCACCAACTGTTAGGCTCTTAAGCAATGCTTGGATTTTATCAGGGTCACAATTGTAAGCCAATTTGAATAAATATTTGTCTGCTAAATGTAAACCATTAAACACACATGCAAAGCAAAAAGCAAAACCATCTAAAACCATCAAACTGAGGAAATAAAATTCTGGTCATATGAAATGCTGGGCTACGCTACATATAACCTCATGTGTTCAATCAGCCAAATGAGATGCCATGATGAATAAAACCACTGAAACATTTTGCACTGCAGTGGATTATTTTCGCACTGTGTTGTTACACCCCTGTTTTAATACAATTATTAAAACAAATACAATACAAAACAATACAAAATTAATACAATATTAATATCCAATGTCTCACATATTAAATGTTATTATACTACAAACAAGTAAAAGATACCCTTCAGCACAAATTTGGTTTAAAGACTACTGATTGCTTATGTTGATTGATTTCCTGTGTTTCCTGGTTGTAAGTCAGAGAAAGACCTTTGCTTGATAAACCACAATGTTCACTTAGCTGCGCAGACACAAACATGCTCATTTCTACTTTCAGTTCATTTTTTTAAATGTCTGGTCATGTGGATTTATTCCATTTTTAAGGAAGTGACAAAGCAGTTGTGTAAACCTTTTTTTCTATGATGTATTGATATTTCCACATGCTTTACTTCTGCAGAAATTTTGATTTCAAATTTCAAATTCTGATCATAAAAGTGACTTTATTTTACTTTCTCCACACAAACATTTTTGTTCCAGTTTGGATATACTTGTGTTTCAAATGTGCTCTGGCAACTCCTATTGCTTGCATGACACCCTCACTGACCAAAAGGGGACGCAAGCTAGCACACATTCAAACACGTGATGCCCATTTCTTTAGATTCTTATTGAGAGTTTTTAACACATATGGAGAAACATGCATTGCTTTTTGTAGTCCTTCGACGCCTGTGTGGGTGTCTCAACCAGACAGCAGGAGATGATGTTGCACTGGAAAAACGTGAAACCTCTTATGGCCTTTCCTGCCTGTGACACAGATTGTTGTTTGGAGAACACCCAACCAGGCCGGTGACACCACTGAAAGCTAGAGTCTATGCAGCGGTGGGCTAGCATTTTATATTGCTTTCTTTTTCAAGTGCCCAAAATCTAAGTTGCCTTTACTACAATCAGCTATTAAAATAGTTGCTAAAAAGTCTTTGTAATAGATTTAATAGATCCATGTAAAGCACAACAACAGAGCTCTACATATTTTAAACACACAAAACAAATAAAAACATAATTAAAAACACCTTACTTACCCTGTAAGCTTCAGAGATCAGCTGGACCACATTACTGGAGTCATCCTTTAGCACACCGACCACTGACTGGGGAATGAATGTACTCAGTGCCTACAGTTGTAAATGTAAGTGGGATAAAAATGGATATGAGATTTAACTAAATGAAAATCACAAGGAATTCATTTTTAAATCATTTTAAAAGATCAGACCTGATAGGAGGGAAAGATCTTCTCTGTGACTGCAAATATTAGTTGAATGTTGTTGGCCTGGAGAGCTCTTGAGAGTTGGCCTACTGATGGATAGTCCTGAAACAAACACAATGTGATCCTTTTAGACACAGCCTGATGTTTTGCACAGGCTAAATTTTGATTAAATGACAATGCATTTTAATCATGTATAAATAAAGTGTATGGTGAGTAGGGAAGAAAAAACAACATGTGTTGTGCTACAACAAGCAGCAAACGGCTTCATTGTGCCCTGGTATATATTCTACATTTCTCTATAACTGTACTAGACAGATGAAACACTATTCCTTTAATCATAAGATTCTCTTATTGAGTGTTACAGCAGCTCCAGCACTCAATAAGGTAGAGTAAATAAAATAGGGTAGAAATAAAATACAAATGTAGACTATACTATATAAGGCCAATTACTATTCTACAGTAATACTATATAAGGACAATTACTATTCTACAGTAATACTATACATAATTTGAGTGGTGGTTGTCATTTTGTGTTATCTTGATCAAGAATCTAGGTCAACTGTATCTGCTCATTCTGATACTTTATATATTTATACTGCACCTTTTTGGAAGCACCTGCACTTCTGTTTCAAAATCAACAAAATAAGGTGTTTATTTACCTCTCAATCATGTTTGAATGTGTGAATTCATGTAGCACTGAGGTCTGGATTTGGATGAAACAGAAGTGAGGGTCTAAATGTGTTTTTGATGGTTTTCGGGACTTAGCAGCTTCCTTAAAATCAGTGATGCTTCCTTTAACTTTTTTGCCACCCCTACCTCAAAGTTAATCTAAATGCTGATTAACACTATTACCTAATACATTGCAAATGCCAGCACATTGATGCTATTTGATGCTAGACACAGATACAGTATTTGGTAAATCCTCCATGCAGATGCTATATTGATTTTTACTTTACATAAGGCCAGTTTTCATTGTGTTTTTACACCTGGGTAATCATGTTTTAACAATATTAACTGTGTGTGTAAATGTGATACTCACAAAAGCATTGCCATCATAGAAACCATCTGATTTCAGATGACAATGTCCATCATGTGGCTTAAAGATACCAGCAAGTCGGCCATCCCCAGCCATGTGGAAAGTGTCATCAGACGTGTAGACCAGAATCCGTGTCACATTTTGCCATTTAATTTCTTCCTATATATAAAGAAATAAGATCTTAGTAAGCTGTAGCCTAACACACTAAGTCTACCATTTTTTGAATAGAGGTAGGTTTACATTCATCATTTTATTTTCAGAAAGATTGCAGTTTTACTAAACCAATGAAGTCTAATATTTAGTCATACTAGTCAATTCTGACAAAATAACTCCAGAATTATTGCCCAGTGTTACCCATAATTTTATTCTGACAGATAATTGTTTGCTTTACAGTATGATAAACCATTTATGTTGTTATACAGAAGATTACTTATAATTCAAACTGGTTAGAAAATATGTGATACTCATAACAATACTTGTGTTCTTTTAAACTCATGTTGTTATACTAATTTCAGAGTCATGTCGATTTTAAATGCAGTGCTGTTTAAGAGGAAGAAGGTCAAATAAGGTCATTTATTATTGCTTTTTAGCCTTGCTGTTCATTCAGAGATCTTTCCGGACTCTCTTAATTTTTTAGATGGTGAAATCCCCCATTCTATACAAATTCTATGCAATTTTTCATAAAAAATTCTTAAACTGGTTAAAATATTGGCAAAATCAACCCTAGTCCTTGCTTGGAAATGACAAGCATTTTACTAATTCTATTTTTAAACTTCTAATTCTATTTTTAAATATCATTACCTGTTACCTATTCACCTGTTTACCTATTAAACGTTTCAAAAGAGGTGTTTTTTTATTATTCCACCAACTTACATTGCCCCTGTTTCAACTGTTTGGAATGTTTTGTAGGTATTAAATATTTACACAAATCTGTAAAGTTGATTAAAAATACACAATTTTTTATTTGTGCTATTTTACATAATTAACTATAAAGACAGTTTACAAATCAATGCTTTCTGGTTTTTTATTTGCATTTTACCTACTGTTAAAATTTTTTGCATTGGGTCTATAGTTCAGCCATCCTGTAATGACGGTCAAGTCTCTGTTTCTTTGAAAATAACAATATACATATTCTGGACAAACTTTAATATTGTATTATTCCCTTGCAGAGGTGTTAAAGTATTTTCTATAGTCAGTAATTTCTGTTTATAGAGCAGTAAAGATATGGGCTTTTGCCATTATTTAGTAAAGCCAATAATCTGGTCTATTTACAGTAAATGGTGCTGTAATATTTATGTAAACTGTATTTTCACAAGTCATTCTTTTAACATAGCAAACATAATTTTTTAGTTTATTAACTGGTTACTGATTACTATTAAACTGAGTCCAATATTTAAACTATTATTTATCTATTGTCATACCGTTCTTTACATCTAATTTTTTTCTCTTACAAATTAGCATAGCATTGACAGTTCATAGCATCTGTCCCAGCATGATCTTCACCTGGCACACGGCAGCCTGCATGATGGCATCTAGACCAGCTTCAGGTGAGTCCAGATTACCAGAGATTTTCTGCGTGCTGACTTTTCTCTTAAACTCATTGGCTTTGTCCGTGAGTGGAAGAACATTCCGGAAAGTAAAGGCAGGCTGGCAGGTGTCGAAGCGGGTGGGGCAGGGGTTTTGTCGCCTGGACCTAACTTGGCTTACGTAGGGTAATTTCTCTTTGTCAACAAATGAGCCAAAACCTGAAAAACATGGCACAAAGGGAAAGATTTATGCATGTCAATAAAGGGTAAAACAGACTGTTGATATTTCAGGGCTATACTAGCAGAAGGATTTCCCTCATTCATTTATACCTTACAGCAGCCATTTACCTTCTATGTGTTTTTAGGAAGTGGAAGCAAAACAGCATGACTATAGGAAACCAATGGTGATAGGTCGTCCATATAAATACATAACACAAAAGCTAATGCTACTAGCGCTAGCATGTGCAGGATGCTTTATTAGCTGCCTTAGCTACACATCCTGTTGCCAAGCTGTTAAGAATAAAAAAGTAACATAAATTGTATCAATACGTAGACAGGATTATATTTTTGTTCAACCTAGTATGAAGCATTTTCTGTTTACTCTGCAATGAGAATTTATTATTACGGTGTAGAACTTGCACAGAACATGTGGCTTGGCATGGTCTTACTGAAACAAACAGCTTTTGTGGTTTAATTGGATTTGTACATAATTGTTGTTCATAGATGTTGTGTGTAAATCTGACGTGGATAAATGCACTGTTAAAACACAACCATAACAGCAAAAACAAACCAAAAGTGGATGTACAGTGTATCACAAAAGTGAGTACACCCCTCACATTTCTGCAAATATTTCATTATATCTTTTCATGGGACAACACTATAGACATGAAACTTGGATATAACTTAGAGTAGTCAGTGTACAGCTTGTATAGCAGTGTAGATTTACTGTCTTCTGATAATAACTCAACACACAGCCATTAATGTCTAAATGGCTGGCAACATAAGTGAGTACACCCCACAGTGAACATGTCCAAATTGTGCCCAAAGTGTCAATATTTTGTGTGACCACCATTATTATCCAGCACTGCCTTAACCCTCCTGGGCATGGAATTCACCAGAGCTGCACAGGTTGCTACTGGAATCCTCTTCCACTCCTCCATGATGACATCACGGAGCTGGTGGATGTTAGACACCTTGAACTCCTCCACCTTCCACTTGAGGATGCGCCACAGGTGCTCAATTGGTTTTAGTCCATCACCTTTACCTTTAGCTTCCTCAGCAAGGCAGTTGTCATCTTGGAGGTTGTGTTTGGGGTCGTTATCCTGTTGGAAAACTGCCATGAGGCCCAGTTTTCGAAGGGAGGGGATCATGCTCTGTTTCAGAATGTCACAGTACATGTTGGAATTCATGTTTCCCTCAATGAACTGCAGCTCCCCAGTGCCAGCAACACTCATGCAGCACAAGACCATGATGCTACCACCACCATGCTTGACTGTAGGCAAGATACAGTTGTCTTGATACTTCTCACCAGGGCGCCGCCACACATGCTGGACACCATCTGAGCCAAACAAGTTTATCTTGGTCTCGTCAGACCACAGGGCATTCCAGTAATCCATGTTCTTGGACTGCTTGTTTTCAGCAAACTGTTTGCTGGCTTTCTTGTGCGTCAGCTTCCTTTTGGGATGACGACCATGCAGACCGAGTTGATGCAGTGTGCGGCGTATGGTCTGAGCACTGACAGGCTGACCTCCCACGTCTTCAACCTCTGCAGCAATGCTGGCAGCACTCATGTGTCTATTTTTTAAAGCCAACCTCTGGATATGACGCCGAACACGTGGACTCAACTTCTTTGGTCGACCCTGGCAAGGCCTGTTCCGAGTGGAACCTGTCCTGGAAAACCGCTGTATGACCTTGGCCACCATGCTGTAGCTCAGTTTCAGGGTGTTAGCAATCTTCTTATAGCTCAGGCCATCTTTGTGGAGAGCAACAATTCTATTTCTCACATCCTCAGAGAGTTCTTTGCCATGAGGTGCCATGTTGAATATCCAGTGGCCAGTATGAGAGAATTGTACCCAAAACACCAAATTTAACAGCCCTGCTCCCCATTTACACCTGGGACCTTGACACATGACACCAGGGAGGGACAACGACACATTTGGGCACAATTTGGACATGTTCACTGTGGGGTGTACTCACTTATGTTGCCAGCTATTTAGACATTAATGGCTGTGTGTTGAGTTATTTTCAGAAGACAGTAAATCTACACTGCTATACAAGCTGTACACTGACTACTCTAAGTTATATCCAAGTTTCATGTCTATAGTGTTGTCCCATGAAAAGATATAATGAAATATTTGCAGAAATGTGAGGGGTGTACTCACTTTTGTGATACACTGTATATGTGTTAGAAATTAATTAGTGTTAACTTTTTATGGCAAACACGTCACACCACTGCTTAATTGTCTGTTATACAGTACAGTGTAAGTAACTTATGTTAGCATAACAATTGTTAACTGTCAAATAAACTTTACATTCATCATCCTACCACAAAATACATTATTTTTTGTTTCCCACAGCTTTGCCAAAATCTACTATAACAAGCAAAGCAGAATAGATAACGCAGCACTGTGTGTTTGTCACGTTTACATTGATGCCATCAGCTAGCTCAATTCTGTGGTTCTTGTACAGAAAGCACAGTTAAAACAAACCAACACTTCAGCTTCTGTAGTGACAACCCAAACTGTCTAATTTTATCATTTTTGTTGTGGAATCCAGTTATAATGCTTTTTCATAGAGACTGCATCAGATAATAAACAGATTTAGCACTCCAAACTGAAGTACATAGCCAGATTATTTTAGGGTACACATGTAACTAACTGTGATCTTATAAGTCTTTAGTAGCCTCACCAATCCGGACAGTCTGGGAGTCCTCTTGCAGCTTTTTTAAAATCTCCTCGCCAAGGTTCTTAATCTTTTCTAAATCATCCTTCATAGAGTAGCTTAGGTCCATCAGGTAGTACAGGTCAATGGGGTAACCTTCAGCTCTCTTGAATTCCACATTAAACTTATGTGGCACACCTGTATTCAAAATGCAGAAGAAAGATTTACTAAAGAAACAATAAATAAAAAAACATTAGAATTTACTGTCAGATCTTTCATTTTTCTTTCTCTCTCTTTCTCTAAATATTTGTTTAAATGAATGCTGCCAAGTACATCCATGGTTATCAGGAAAACATGCAGCCTCCCTACTAGACAGCTAAAGATGGAGTTTCACCTTCCAGTATGACAATGACACACCGCCAAAAAAAAAAAAACAATGGCTTAAGGATGAGAAAGTGAATGTCCTTCAGTGGCCAGAGCCCTGACATAAATCCAATACAACATCTGTGGACTGAGTTGAAGAGAACAGTGCATTGCTGGTCACCACAAAATTTAAGTCAACTTGAACAATTCTGCAAGGAAGAATGAGTAATTATTGGTGTGCAAAGCTGGTAGGGACAAACAGACCGATAGCTGTAATTAAAGGGCAGTGATAGCTCAGTGGTTAAGATACTGGATTAGTAACCACAAGGTTGCCGGTTCAAGCCTTACCACCACCACTGTTGGGCCCCTGAGCAAGGTCCTTAACCCTCAATTGCTCAAAAACTGTATTCAGTCATAACTGTAAGTCGCTTTGGATAAAAGCGTCTGCTAAATGCTGAAAATGTAAATGAAAATGTAAATGTTAAAGCCTAAGGTGGATCTAGAAAATACTAAATCAGGGAACTGATCACCTTTCCAACCCTGTTATTCTGGTTTCTCATTTTTAAAACTACATTTTCATAACAGTTTGCTAAATATATTTAGAGCTCACCAACTCTGAGCTTGACTTTGATGCCTTGTGGTTTGAGTTGGACCACATTGTTCTTGTTGCTGTTAAATCCGTTGTCCTTAATACTGATGGTGTCTGCTTGGGGGTCAATTACATTGATTCTGTTACAATTCCTCGTCTTTAGTGATTCAGCAGAGTCACATCTGCGTTCAGCCGACTCTCCTAACTTGAGGAAATCCTATAGTGCAGAGAAATTTAATTAGGATATATTTAAAACTGCATTTCCCAGTATAAATAGGTGAAAAGAATAAAAAATTGCAACAGTTTAAAACAAGTAAGCTGTGTTGTGAAATGTGGACTACACCTGTGTATAGAGAAAGTCTGACAGAAAGGATGCAAATGGACAAGATTGGTGCTTTCTTTATGCACAGGGGATCAAATATACAAGCTCTAGGTGTGACAAAGTGTTACTTTAGATCATATGATATTTGTGTGGTGGACTGTTTACATCACTGCAGTGACACTAACATAGTAATGACATGACAGCGTGTGTCATTCTGCTATGAGTGTATCAGGTTCAGCAGTGTTGTAATATACAAAGCCCATTTCTGGAGAAGTGGGACATTTTATAAAATGCAGTAAAAACAAGACTCAGTAATTTGTTCGTTCTCTTAAACTTTCATTTAAGTGACATAAATAGTAAACTAAAAAGTTGAGACAGAGGTAAAACTAGAGTAGAAGAGTAAAATAAGTGTAGAAGAGTAAAATATTCAAGTTACAGTGTTGGGAAACATTCCACAATAAGCAGGTGATAAGCAGGTAAACCGCCAACATCTACCAAACATCTACCATCTACCAACATCTACCAAACATCTACCATCTACCATTTACCAACATCTACCAAACATCTACCAACATCTACCAAAAGGCAGTGGATATGTGCACTGTGCTCAGAAGAGTACATGTTTTAGCTTGTTTTCAGAGAAAAGAGTGTCAAGTTCAAAAAACATCCACACATTTGTTTGCAAAGGGTGTAACAGCCAACATCTGTCACAGCTATCATTGCCAGTGCTCTTTATTTTATAAGCATAAATTAATTTTCAGCCACAGTTGGTGAACCAGTAGGCCACTGTAACTAGTTTGTTTGCCCTTTTAGTTTGTTTAGACCCTGTTAGTGTGGCTGGAGTGTGCTATGTGCCGATCCATTGCAGGGTACAAAACAAAACACTGGCTCACATGCACTTAAATATATTTATCCTTATACTTCAAAGCACTGTATGTCTTTATCTCCAAGTCATTTGGTGTAATACAGTATAACACAATAGTTTATGTCACTACGACTGAATTCATATCTGACTACTTCCTGTTAGTGTAAAACCTCATCTTTCTAAAAGGCAGAAGTCAGATCGTAGCCCTTAGCTATTCAGTTCTGCTTTTAGGCCTCTAGATAAGGTGAGGTAAATAAAAAAAATTAAAGTGAGTCATTAAATATACCTCATACCGTATATGTACATTAAAGGATTTGCATTTGCAAATTGTATTGTATTTATAGTTTTAAAACCAACCAAGTTTAACACTTTTAAAAGCTACCATACACTTTATGTTGCAAAGATGCAACAATTAAATGAGATCTAATTCTACACGCTGAAAAATGTAGGTTACCACATGTATGTAGACCAAAAAAGAAGGAAACTGTTGCACTACAAAATAAGGTCACCTCAGTTTCAGTTCATATTCCCCTGCTTCTCTTTACTGTCTTTTTATTACTGAGTTTTACATGTGCTGTAGACGTGGTGAACCTTACCTAAGCAGGCCACAGAATTTATTCATTTACTAATTTAATAATACATATATAAATAAATACACCACAAAATCCAAACTAGTATTATTAAAACATTTTAAATGAATCTTTCCAGTTTTAAAAAAAAGAGTAACTTACCTTCTGCTTGCACCAGGCACACCCAGGACTCCTCAAACAATTAGAACATGTTGGCTGTGGCTGGCAAACTGGTGCTTGTGCTAAAATACATACACAAAATTCAGTCTGTTTTACTAGTTGCTGCTATATTTTATTGCAGACAGGGTTTCCTCTATTATTTATCAGTCACCTGAACAGCTGTGACACACACAAGCAACCTAAACACATGATGCTAGCCACAATTGCTTATTATGACATTTCATTACCCTCCTGGAGAAGAGTACCCTAGTTCCCTTAATATACCAAAAATTAGCTGATGTTGCTTCTGATCAAAAGGATTTTCATGTCATGATACTTTATCACTTCCAATTAAAAGGCACTTTCAGTAAGTAGTGCCAGCTATCTAATAATAACATAACAAATGTGATATACTGTATAGATGATCCTATAAATTAATGATATATGCCATTAAAAGCAAAGCTACATTATTTAAATTTCCATATTTTATGTATGGTACACAAAACCCATTACCTGCAGTGCACTTCTGCCCCAGCAAATGAAGAACAAGCAGTGCTAGAACAAACCTCATGACCTGAAAGGAAGATCAGAAAGTTAATTGTAATTATGTATTCCTTTGAATTGAATATGTTACTGATTTTAACAGAATATCTTCTTTGTCAACCTAAACATTCTGTTCACATTGGGGGCAAAGCCTCTTTATAGCACATGTGGAATGATGCCTGGTATTGTTTTGCTGAAATAACAATGGACTTTGAGGAAAAAAGACATCGCGTTGATGGCAGCTTATGTCACCGTAGAATTCCAGTATACACCTCTGCATCCTTCACACATATACACGTCACCCATTCATGGTCACTGATGCACCCCCATACCTTGACATATGATGGTTTTTGCAGCTTACTTTAATAACACTATGGATTTTCCTTTTAATTTTTTGGCACAGAAAACATGAAATCAAGCTTAAAATGGGGTAGCACTGTTGCCTCACAGCGAGAAGGGCCTGGGTTTGATTCCCTGGGTCCTTTCTCTGTGCAGTTCGCATGTGCTCTCTGTCTGTGTGGGTTTCTTCTGGGTGCTCCGGTTTCCTGCCACAAGTTCAACACATGCAGACAGGCCAATTACAGTTAACTCTGTGTATATGTGTGTGTCTGCTGTGTGATGGACTGGTGATCTGTCCAGAGTGTTTCATGCCTCACGACCCTGACAAGGATAACACGGTGATACTACAGACAATGAATGAATAAATGAAGCATGAAATGTGGACTTATTTGACCACAGCACATGTTTCCACTGTCTTTTGGTCCATCTTAGATGAGCTTGGGCACAGAGAATGTACAGTGTTTCTGCAGAGAATTGATGCATGACCTTTTAACAATGTTTTAGGTGGAATTTTTGATGAAGAACACTCATATATTAACAGCTGACTAAAGTGTGTATGTGCCTCTTATGACGGAGTTGAGAGAGAGTACGCTTCAAGCACTGTAAAATTTGCATTGTAGGAAAAATGGGTAATGACATGTTCTTGTTATTTTTTATAATGAACAGAATTGAATCAATTCATGATTAGACAAACTAATTGCCTCAGAATATAATTTTATATAATATAATATAATTTTATACAACATGTTTCTTTCAAAAGTCAGTGAATGCTTGTCCTATAACTGTATTAAAACATATACGTATATTTGTAATGAATAGTAGTATGTAGGATTATTTCTTTATTTAAGTAAATACTATACATTATGTAAAATAATTATTAATATAAATGTAGAAATTACAGAGGATATTCACTATCATATTTCAGAGACCACCTAGTTGTTAAAGGCAACTTTACAATTTGCAGATTTTTAGAAGGTTGCTCTTTGTGTGTGTGTTTGTGTGTGTGTGTGTATGACCACATTCGGTCCCTATTCTTCCACAAATTTAATAACATTATTCCCAACTCAGACTTGTTCTGAGTTGGGAATGACTTCTGTCTGCAGAACACCGTCATTTAACACAGAACAAGTCTAACAGCGTATCAGACCCCCCTCAGTGATAAAATCTCATCTTTTAAAAATGATAAAAGGACTGACGTCACTGTAATTTGCTTTTTTTTTAATGATATTCACTATCATATTTCAAAGTCCACCTAGTTGTTAAAGGCAGCTTTACAAATTGCAGATTTTTAGAAGGTTGCTCTTTGTGTGTGTGTGTTTGTGTGTGTGTGTGTGTATGACCACATTCGGTCCCTATTCTTCCACAAATTTAATAACATTATTCCCAACTCAGACCCCGACAGACCCTGACAAACTGTCCCACCTGGGGGAGCAGAGAGAGCTGCACACACACACACACACACACACACACACACACACCTGCCACCAGGTGAGGGACAGTGGGTGACCATGTCACACACACACACACACACACACACACCTGCCACCAGGTGAGGGACAGTGGGTGACCATGTCACACACACACACACACACACACACATACACACTTTTGTTATTTTACTGCTTACATTTGGTTCGTCACTGTTTTCGTCTCTTACATTTTATATGTATGTCTGTAATTTTTATATATTGTATATTGTATATTTTCTATTACTACTACTATTATTGTTTCTTTATTTTTAATTTTACTTGATTTTTTAACTATATTTCCTAAATAGGTTACCAAGCTTTGGCAAAACGAATGTGTATATTTTGTAATGCCAATAAAGCTACGTTTGAGTTTGACTGTGTGTGTGTGTGTGTGTGTGTGTGTGTGTGTGTGTGTGTGTGTGTGCGTGTGTGTGTGTGTGATGTCAGTTGAGCTAAAAATCAAACTAAACAAGTAAAAATGACAAATATTATAGGTAATTCCACGTAAATAGTAGCAAGTGTTACATTAAGAGCTCCATTAAACTAAATAACAGAATTATAATCCAGCTCTTAACCAAAACTAACCACAGACGCATGTCGTCCAGGACGGAAAAACCCACCCGGGTTTAACTGTTTTAAATCTTCTTAAAAAAAATCCCAAAATGTAAGTTTAAATGATCATCTCACGCTTTGTGTTGACTTTGTTATAAATAATGACTTTTAATTAAAACAATCTATAAGAACTGTATTGAACGTGGTGGTATTTAAGCTAACAGACATTTAAAATAAAGACTACAGATGTAGGTGTAAATGATTTTACTTACCAGTGGATCTTGTGTACAGATGTTACGGTCGGTGCTGTGTGTCTGGGTGTGTGTGTCTGTGTGTGTGTGTGTGTGTTAGTGCCGCATCCTGTCAGACTGTGGTACTGCTCAGTTCAGCAGCGGTTTTCACACTGATACACTTCTGTCTGCAGAACACCGTAATTTAACACAGAACAAGTCTAACAGCGTATCAGACCCCCCTCAGTGATAAAATCTCATCTTTTAAAAATGATAAAAGGACTGACGTCACTGTAATTTGCTTTGTGTGGGCGCTTCTGAGCAATAGAGAAAATAATGTGTTAAGACTCAAACTTAGTTCTTGGTTCAGTTGTCACAGGGTTTTTACCTTAATTTAGGCCAGGGTATGTATATATCCTTGTTTCTACACTCACTGTCCATTTTATCAGCTCCACTTCCCGTAAAGGAGCACTTCGTAGTTCTACAATTACTGACTGTAGTCCATCTGTTTCTCTGCATACTTTGTTAGCCCCCTTTCATGTCGTTCTTCAATAGTCAGGACCCCCACAGGACCACCACAGAGTAGGTATTATTTAGGTGGTGGATCATTCTCAGCACTGCAGTGACACTAACATGGTGGTGTGTTAGTGTGTGTTTGTTTGTGCTGGTATGAGTGGATCAGATGGTGGTTTGGTTGGTGGACTATTCTCAGTCCAGCAGTGACAGTGAGGTGTTTCAAAACTCCAGCAGCGCTGCTGTGTCTTATCCACTCATACAAGCACAACACACACTAACACACCACCACCACCACATATCCAGCATTTCTCTGCTCCCATCTCCCTTGAGATCATTGACAAGCTCCTCCCGTGTAATTCTGGGCTGACCTCATCTTTCTCAGAATCATTCTTACCCCACCAGGTGAGATCTTGCATGGAGCTCCAGAGCGAGGGCGATTGACCGTGATCTTGTATTTCTTCCATTTTCGAATTATCGCACCAACAGTGGTCTCTTTCTCACCAAGCTTCTTGCTGATGGTCTTGTAGCCCATTCCAGCCTTGTGCAGGTCTACAATCTTGTCCCTGACGTCCTTTGATAGCTCTTTGGTCTTGCCCATGGTGGTCGAGAGATTTGAATGAAAGAAACTGATTCTGTTACAGGTGTCTTTTATACAGGGACAGGACTAATTTGTGTGCCTTTTGTGCACATAACCAGTCTGTGGGGGTCAGAATTCTTGCTAGTTGGTAGGGGATCAAATACTTATTTCCCTTAATTAAATACAAATTAATTCATATTCATATTTTATTTAATGTTTTTTTCTGGATTTTTTGTTGATATTCTGTCTCTCTCTGTTAAAATAAACCTTCCATAAAAATTATAGACTGTTCAAGTCTTTGTAAGGGGGTAAACTTACAAAATCAGCAGGGGATCAAATACTTATTTTCCCCACTGTATATATATATATATATATATGTATATATATATATATATATATGTATATATATATATATATATATATATATATATATATATAAAGCTGGTTCTTATTTAAAGACACTGCAATGGATGCAATAAGGGTTTATGAGATGAAAAGTGTGAATATGAAGTACAAAGTGGACAACTGGTAATAGAAGGTGAATTTAATTGTAACTTATGACAATTCCAGAAGCTTTAGTGTTAAATCTAGTTCAGAAACCACTTGAAAACTATTTTAACATTTAACATTCAAGTAAATTTAGTCAGGCTTTTCTGTGCCATACATGTATGAGATAACACAATTTAACTGATCTTGGTGCAATTATATTTTACTACAGCACACACAATATAGTACTGAAGGTAAAATACGTAGAACAAGGCACATTAAGTAGTAGGAAGTGGCCAGCAATGCATGCGTAACAGAAGATGTGCAGTTAGTGTGTGGTTTTAAATGGAAAGCTTGCATCATTTGAAAATAATACCAGAAACTGGTCTGTGCTGTTGAAAATCTGTTACAGAGGAAGCACATTTTCAGTATTTTTATTTGAGTGTATTTGTGTGAATGCATCTAAACCATTCCTCTCTTTTTGATAACACTTTCCATAGCTGTCTTCTCTGAGATATCTAAGCTGATGTTGTATTTAGCCAGAATCTTCAGAATGGGCCTCAGGCTCAACCACCACTGAGTCTTGGGAATACGATGTCTACAAACAGAAGGAAGGTTTGTTAGGAATCACATGATCAGAACCCACATTTCTGTAAGTACTGTATATACTGTACCTGGTTAACTTGGTTCTAAACTTTACACTTTTGGAATAAACAGAATATTAACGGGATATTTACTCATAACCAGAGCTGGAAAATGGCCCGTACTGTTCTATAGGGAGGAGAAACAAAAATATATGACATGAAATAACTTACTTAAAGTCAGTATTCTCCTTGAGCTCAGAAAGAGGCTGGAAAACCATGGATCTCTTCTTCAAACCCAGCACGCATGCAGAGTCTGGTGTGTTGGCAAAGATACGACCTGTACAAACCCAGATGGAGTTCAGAGTTCAAACAGGAGTTAATCATACCCCCACATTTCACTCACAAGGTGCCAGTATTGAAACCAGTATAAAAATCTGGTTTTAGGGAACCAGATTTTCTTAATATTTGACTATTCAGCCAGAGTCATTTACTTTTTATTCTTCTGTACATGCATGTGCTAATGAAAAATAAATATCTTGAATCTTGAATATAATTTGTCATTTAGTTTGTCATTCATGTATAGGTTTGTTTGACTGAGACTTTCCAAATCCCCTCAAATCAATAAACCATTGTTACATCCTCTACGCTTAAAAATTTGGGCTAAAAAAGAACAAGAGCTACTTCTAGCTCGTGTAAGTACCCATTACTAGCAGCTTGCTTGGCCAAAATAAATGTTCTTTTTATATTTTAAAATTTGCCTTATAGTAATTTCCCTTAATTTGTTTGTCATTATCTGTCTTTTTACCACTTCCTCTCGTCCTTCTCATCTGGTTTCCTGTGTTGACTTGTTAATAGGAACGTTCTCTTTCATAGTGTAATGAGGATCACAATGATTGTAGCTTATGCATCTGTGATTTTAGAAGAGTTTCTACCTTTTATGTTTAATATGGTCAAGTGGCAGAGGTAGCTTAGTGGTTAAGAACCTGGACTAATGATCAGAGGGCCCTGTTTTAAGATCCCCCATCGCTAAGTTACCATGTTTGGGCTTCTGAGCAAGGTCCTTAATCGTTTATTGCTTGCATTGTATTTGGTCATAATTGCAAGTCTGGTTGCAAGCTGGTAATGTAAACGTCAAGGGGCTAACAATTGTGGAAAAGCATGGAGTGATTTAAGCTCTGGCTCTAAAGAACACAAATTAGAGCTGAGAGACTACAGATTAGAGTTGAGTTAATACAATTAATGTCAGAGGTGTCATTCATACCCCCTCATTTTGAAACATTACAAACCGTGTCTGTAGCATTCCTTCAGTTTATCAGTCAACCACAACACAGCTTTAGCTCCCATCTTAGTGCCAAAGTTTCTGTCAAATGGTGATGGAGTTCCACCCTAAAATATACAGAAAGAGGGGGAGGGAGAATATGTCAGTCTTTGGTGAGAGAAGCTACGGAATAAAATATCAGAGAGTCAAGAAAAGCAGAACATTAGAACCTGTTGCATGTGCCCCAGCACGTTTTTGCGACAGTCGAAGACTCCTTTGCCCTCCTCTGAGTACAGGTTAAAGATGAAGTCTGTTGTGTAGTTGGGGTTACATTTCTCATTCCTGTAAATCATTACTTGGTGTTAATAAGTAAAATTACAACAAGATTTATAAATGGTTAGGGATATAAAACAGGAAAAAATAAGACTTAAGTCGAGATTTAAAGGCAAAGAACAAGTTCTGTAACACTGTTGTGATTTGTTGCAAGGCTTCCTAATTCCTAATTGTCATTTACAGAGGGCTAGTTTGACCGCACCTAATAAAAGGTACATACACAATATGGGCAAAAGTGATAGGACACCCCTTCTAATATTTTTATACGCTTCCAACTTTGCAGCAACTGGCTAAGGAAGGCCCTTTTCTTTTCCAACATGACTGTGCTCTGTGTTCAAAAGCTTGATTTAAAAAACTCCAGTGGCCTGCACAGGGCTCTGTTCTTATCCCCACTTAACAGGTTTGAAATGAACTGGAACATCAACCGAAACTTTCTTGAGCAACTCTAGAAAAAACTTTAAAGCGTAATGTGTCATACTCAAGGCCAGCGGGCCAAATCCGGCCTGTCAAGTAATTTTATGTGGCCTGCGAGAGCTTAAAGAATGTATGATTGTCTTAAAATACACTAAATCATACATAAACTGCATCTCCAGCGATGCATGCCAATCCCACCACTAGATGGCAGTGTTTCCACATCAGCGTTTAACTGAGGTGGTTTTCCAACAAGTGATGTTGAAAAATATTTACAAATAATCCCAAAATGTACAAGAAGATAAAATTGAAGCAGAAGGAAGGAAATTTAATGAAAGATGACAAAGTGAAGACAAGTTTGTGCTTCAGGAAGAAAAATCGATACGTCTCTTGTGTTATGAGGCCGTGTCTGTGGTAAAGTGTCTGCTAAATGCTGAAAATGTAAATGTAAAGGAGTACAATATAAATGTAGATATACATTATAAATATACAGTATTTGTGACACCAAACACAGAATTTAGCCTCCAAGAAAAACAACAAATTGTCCAAGACTTAAAAGGCAGATTGCAATCAGAGCAGGATATGTTCCAATCTGCCCTTTGAGGGCCACCATAATGGAGATGTGGCCCTCGGTGAAAATGAGTTTGACACCCCTGCTCTAAAGAAGAAGCCCATGGTTATTATAAAGCCCAGCCTAAGCTCATATAAACCTATAAAACCCATTTTAATTTGTGTTCCAATAATTCAGCCACAAAAAGAACATTTGCAGAAATAATTAAAATTATTGCTGTGATATAAATTTCCATTTCCTTTACAAATGTATGTAAACATTTGACCTTAACCATGAGTAGAAAAGCAAAGAAATAGCTAAGGTAAAGACAAAGCTCTTAACCTGAGGATAAGGCCTCTTTTCACTGTGGTCTTCATTTTCTCAACCAAATGCTCAACATTCACCTGCAAAACAAAACAATGTACACAAACTCTGCAGAAAAACTAGTTTGGAAAATAACTATAAATATTGATACAGATTCAAATTTTTACTTTTTAATTGTTAACTGTGTGTTTTTCTTTTTTTTTTTTTTTTACACATTTTTGTGTGATATTTAAAATGTTCAAATATATGTACACATTTGTATTTGCATGTGTATTCTGTAACCAATCCTTCTCTGTTTCACCTGCAGGTCATGTATGCCGAAAGGGTCTTCATAGATGTAGGCAGCATCAGCTCCAGCAGAAAGGCCTGCCATGGTTGCCAGATAACCACAATATCCTCCCGCAGTTTCAATGATGAAAACTCTACGCTTTGTTCCAGCTGCAGATTGTTTTATTCTGTCACAGGTCTAAAGTACAAACACACAGAATTTGGGGATGTTATGGAAGGTGAAAATCTAATTCTAAGTGTGTGTGTGTGTGTGTGTGTGTGTTTGTGCTCCTCACAGATGTAATGGTGTTGAGAGCAGTATCAGCTCCAATGCTGAAGTCTGATCCAGGAACATTATTAGACACAGTGGCTGGAATAATGACCATGGGGATACACAGTTCCTCATACTTCTCTCTACCAGCCACCATTTCCAAACCCCCTTCAAATGCCTGAGAGAGAGAGAGAGAGAGAGAGAGAGAGAGAGAGAGTCAGTAAAAATTTAAATAGTGTTTTGAGAATATAAGTGAATCTGGTTTCTACGATTATTTCAGTTACTTTTCTTACCTCAAACCCTCCAATGATGACTAGAGCATGGATGTTAAACTTAGCTATGTTAAGACTGACTTCCTCCATAACACTGGCTGGCAGTGTTCTACACACACACACACACACACACACACACAGGGGAACAGAAGGCTATAGTACGCTTACAAAACTGAATTAAAATATAAATTTTATGTATTACATGGCCACATGGGGTGGCACGGTGGCTAAGAGGGTAGCACTGTTGCCTCACAGCAACAAGGTCCTGGGTTCGATCCCCAGGTGGGGCGGTCCGAGCCCTTTCTCTGTGGAGTTTGCATGTTCTCCCTGTGTCTGTGTGGGTTTCCTTTGGACTGTGGGAGGAAACCGATGCTCAAAGTGAAAACCCACACAGACATGGGGAGAAGATGCGAACACAGAAGGAACCTGGACCACTACATCTGGGAATCGAACCCAGGACCTACCTTCTGTGAGGCGACAGCGCTACACACTGTCTCAAACTTACAAAGGTGTTTTTGTATTCTAGGTCAGAAAGCTGTGTTTCTTATTCATATACATTTCCTATTCATAACATATTAACTATTTATTATTATTATTTTAATTAAGATGCATAGTTAGCATTTCCCTGGGCTTTAAAAACCGTAATAATTTATTAAGAATAATAAATGCTGTGTGTTTTTCTTTCTTTTGTTTTTAAATGACAAGTTATGTGTAATTTTAAGAAACTGATTGAGAAAGTTTAATAGACATGACTGTGGTACCTCTTAGTTCCCAAGTTGGAACCACCTTGCCCAGTCCAGTCCCCAACAGTTGCCCATGTAATAGGCTCAACCTGATCACATGGAGAGTGTTAGATTAGTGTTTGTGTGCATATTAAATAAGTATATAGTACACCATACACTCATTGTTGTATGTGTGTATTTACATTGCCATGAGCAAGTCCTTCAAAGCCGTCATGTATAACCAGCATCTGATGCCCCTGCAGAATTCCAGTCCTGACTGCTGAACGTACTGCTGCGTTCATACCTGCGCATGGGGCACCCACGTTCATTAGGGCTATATTTATATTGCTCTGAAAAAAGAGAATTAAGAAAGATATCAAAAGAGGACAAAAGAAATAAGAAACAATAGTTTAGATGAATAATTATTTGGTGCATCTGCTTACCTTGACCTCAGCAGGGTTCACATGAGCAAGCAGTTTGTATGTGTTCCAGCTGTTCTCAAAACTTCTGCAGTAAAGAAGTAGCACAAATGCACAGCATATATCAGGATTTCTGATGGTGGAAAGCATAATGAAATGGCCAACGACAACATGATACATACCTTCCCCTCAGCATCAAGGCCTGTTCATAGTTGCCCTCCGACATGGCTTTAGTCACATCTTTAGTCTGAGAGAACAGAAAGGTTTGTTACATACAGTATAAACACTAGTCTTTGTTACATAAAAGCATTTTAAAAGAATTTAATGCATCAAATGAACCCTGTTCTTACAAACAAATCCAAAACTAAAGTGCTGTTGAGGTACACTACATGGTCAAAAGTTTTTGGACACCTTAACTGTACATACATACATGCTTATTGAACATGTGATTCAAAACCAAAGTCATTATTATGTAGTTCTTCCCCTCCTTGCATCTTCAGCAGCCACAGTTATTAATCTAATTCTTCTTAAATTCATCTATTGTTGAGCTCAGGGTTGGGTTCAGGTCAGGGCCCTGAGCAGCAGATACAGTTTAAACATTTAGACATTATGATAAAAGGAGGAACTGTCATGTTGAAAGAGGAGGGGGAATTCTTAAAACTGTCATTTACTGGAACTAAGAAGCCCAGTCCAAACCATCAAAAAAGCTATTAAAATTTCTTCTTCAGCAATTTACAATAAATAAATTTACAATAAATAGTAAGCACCATGAAATCTACTACATTTGTCAACCAGAGTGACTGATGTAAGTGTTATTTAGAAGAGAATGCCTTTTCACTTATTCAGAGTCCAACGGGGGTGTGCTTTACACCAGGGTTTTTTAAACACTGCGCAAGCCCAAAAAATGTGTTGCAGAAAAAAAGAATACTAATTAAACTGATTTTAACAGGCACATAAACTGACACTTGTATGCAAATGCACCACTGTAGAGGGAATAAGACGCATTTTTTGTGTTGCATGGACAAATGTGGGTCGCTTGAAAAATAGTTTGAAATACTACATACTGTTGATGTGGTTGTATAAAGTCTTGTATAAGTTATTTGATACAATAGGTGAGGTGACGCACTCGTAAACATGCCTGTGTCACAGCTTTTTAAAAAGTGTTAGGCATGACATTCTAAATTTGTTTTTATTTACAATAATACAGTTAAATTATATGCTTTCAACTTTACAGCAACAGTTTAGAGAAGGCCCTTTCCTTTTTCAACATGACTATGCCCCTGCACCTAAAGCAAAAAAAAAAAAAAAAAAAAAAACTTGGTTTAAAGAAACTCCAGTGGCCTGCATAGAGCCCTGACCTCAGCCTTAATGAACAGCTTTGGAATGAAAGAAAAGATCAACTGCGACTTTCTTGACCATCATCAGTGCCCAGCCATACAAATGCTTTTTGACTGAATGGGCACAGATTCCCACAGACATACTTTAAAGTCTTGTGAAAAACCTTCTTAGATGAGTGGTGGTTGTTACAGCTGAAACGATTACATCAAGGTCACTCTGTAGCTATCTAGCTTTTGTTTAAAGGGTAATCTTTTAAGAGCGTTATGCATTACATTCTAAGTTTGTTTATATATACAATAATACAATTAAATTGGTCAGTGAAATGTTAATGGATTGGATTGGTCTCAGCCATGTTTCATTTTGCACCCATTTTCAGTCCCTTTAAGTCTTGAGTTTCATTAATCACCTGTTTTGAATTTGCCTTGTTCTTGTTTGCTCCCTGTTTAAATCTCTTTCTGTGTGTAGACCAGTGTGAGGTATTAAAGCATAATCAGAGCCTGTACTGAGCAGTTTGTTGAGAAATATTGTCTTGTGCTTTGACCACACCCTGTTACGTCTTTGTCTTGTTCTATTGACTTGTCTACCCAAGCCTGTTCACAGATCAACCAAGCATAGACCTATTGACTATGAGTATTGGACCACAGATTCTTGTTTTATAGTCAGATAGCTGCTGTTGTGTAAGGCTTTTTCCAGGAGTGCCAGTTCTAATGTTCAAGAATGAAGAGGGAAATCTGTACCACTTGCACACACTCCATTAGGGGCAGTCTGACAGCCTGATTCCCGGACAAGCTGACAACACATGCTGGTGTTTCAGGAGTGGCCTCCAGCAATGCCATCACTGCCTCCACGCCCATCCTACTACCCTGAGAGGAGCAAAAGCAAGAGTTAGTCCTACATAAATCAAAAGTACACATACTTGTTATATTAGAAATGAATCAGGGTACTTAGTATTTTACCAGTATTCTGTCAAAGGCCGAAGGTGTTCCTCCCCTTTGCACGTGACCCAGGATGGTAGCTCGAGTGTCAAATCCCAGTTTTTTACTAACCAACTAAACACAGGAAGAACATGAGCACATGGCAGAAATTCTGCATCATTCAGGTTTGTTCTCATTATGGGTTTTGTGATTTTCTTACATTCTTGATTATGTCACATGTGATCGGTTTGCCGCAACGATCCATAGCTCCTTCAGCCACAATGATGACGTTTAGACGATAGCCCAGACGCCTTTGCTGTAGTAACACAAACACACAAATACAACCATGAAATATATATTCAGATTAATTACAGGGAGCTCGTCTGGCACAAATGTAAAGTACACTAGCCCACTATTGCATAGAATCAAGGATCTAGGGTTTAAATCTCAATGGTGGTATTGGCCCGGTCGGCACAGATATGACTGGCTAATGTCCAAGGGGTGGTCGAAACAACCTAGCCATTTTCAGTGCACACTTAGTAATGGTCCCAGGTCCAGATAAAATACAGAGGGCCGTGTCAGGAAGGGCATCCAGTGTAAAGACTGTGCATCATCTGGTATGGGGACCAGAATGTTTCACTATGGAGCACATTAAGCACCCAAGACCATGTCTTTGGTTCACCGCTTGTTCTTCCTTGGACAACTTTTGGTAGGTACTAACCACTGTACACTGGAAACACCCCACATTTACCTGCCCATTTAGATACAGTGGGGCCAAAAAGTATTTAGTTAGCCACTGATTGTGCAAGTTCTCCTACTTAGAAAGATAAGAGAGGTCTGTAATTTTCATCATAGGTACACTTCAACTATGAGAGACAAAATGAGAAAAAAAAATCCAGGAAATCACATTGTACGATTTTTAAAGAATTTATTTGTAAATTATGGTGGAAAATAAGTATTTGGTAAATAACAAACAAGCAAGATTTCTGGCTCTCACAGACCTGTAACTTCTTCTTTAAGAAGCTCTTCTGTCCTCCACTCATTACCTGTATTATTGGCACCGGTTTGACATCGTTATCTATATAAAAGACACCTGTCCACAGCCTCAAACAGTCAACCATGGCCAAGACCAAAGAGCTGTCGAAGGACACCAGGAAGAAAATTGTAGACCTGCACCAGGCTGGGAAGAGTGAATCTACAATAGGCAAGCAGGTTGGTGTGAATAAATCAACTGTGGGAGCAATTGTAAGAAAATGGAAGGCATACAAGACCATTGATAATCTCCCTCGATCCCGTGGGGTCAAAATGATCATGAGAACGGTGAGCAAAATATCCCAGAACTACACGGAGGGACCTGATGAATGACCTGCAGAGAGCTGGGGCCAAAGTAACAAAGGCTACCATCAGTAACACACTACGCCGAGAGGGACTCAAATCCTGCAGTGCCAGGCGTGTCCCCCTGCTTAAGCCAGTACATGTCCAGGCCCGTCTGAAGTTTGCCAGAGAGCTTATAGATGATCCAGAAGAGGATTGGGAGAATATCATGTGGTCAGATGAAACCAAAATGGAACTTTTTGGTAAAAACTCAACTCGTCGTGTTTGGAGGAAGAAGAAGAACCCAAGAACACCATACCTACTGTGAAGCATGGGGGTGGAAACATCATGCTTTGGGGCTGTTTTTCTGCAAAGGGGACAGGACGACTGATCCGTGTTAAGGGAAGAATGAACGGGGCCATGTATCGTGAGATTTTAAGCCAAAATCTCCTTCCATCAGTGAGAGCATTGAAGATGGAACGTGGCTGGGTCTTCCAGCATGACAATGATCCCAAACACACCGCTCGGGCAACGAAGGAGTGGCTCCGTAAAAAGCATTTCAAGGTCCTGGAGTGGCCTAGCCAGTCTCCAGACCTCAACCCCATAGAAAATTTGTGGAGTCCGTGTTGCCCAGCGACAGCCCCAAAACATCATTGCTCTAGAGGAGATCTGCATGGAGGAATGGGCCAAAATACCAGCTACAGTGTGTGCAAACCTGGTGAAGACTTACAGGAAACGTTTGACCTCTGTCATTGCCAACAAAGGTTATGTTACAAAGTATTGAGTTGAACTTTTGTTATTGACCAAATACTTATTTTCCACCATAATTTACAAATAAATTCTTTAAAAATCCTACAATGTGATTTCCTGGATTTTTTTTTCTCATTTTGTCTCTCATAGTTGATGTGCACCTATGATGAAAATTACAGACCTCTCTCATCTTTCTAAGTAGGAGAACTTGCACAATCAGTGGCTGACTAAATACTTTTTGGCCCCACTGTATGCTCTTATCCAGTTTTCTATCCATTACAAATTGTCCCTAATCAAAGTTCCTAACATTTAGAGAAATAAACACTTGTCATCAGAAGTATTCAACCCTCCACCGAGAAAATAAGAGTTTATAACTTATAGGCAGAGCTAGATTGTGAACAGTGAAAATGAATGATGTATTTTAGAGCAGCAGAATATGTCATTTACACTGCCATTTAACCCATCCATAATATTACTTTTGTCTGACCATAATTATATGAGCAATCCATGTAATACAATGTGTGTGTTCACATTGTGCGTAAGTGTGTACAAGTGTGTGTTACACTGGCTAATCTTCTGCACAGGTGGTCCTCCCAGCCGTCCTCTGGAGGCATCTCAGGAATAAATACCCAGTCAGCACCACTTGCCAGAGCGGTTATCAATGCCAAATACCTACAAACACAAACACACAGAGCTCAAAGTGTGAAGATCATTAAGTGCAGACGGCTAGCTAAGCATAAAAAGTTTCTCAGTAGTGTTACATACCCACAGTGTCTGCCCATCACCTCTAGAATGAAGGCTCGCTGATGACTGTTAATTAAGGAAGATAAAGCAGCTGTTATATAGTGTTTTAAAGCCTGACTTATCAAAGATGGATGTGAAAGTTGTTTAATATATGCTTTGTTCATGCATTTTCTCCCCTTTTCCTTCCTTTTAACGAGTCCAATTGCCCGATTGCGTCATGCTTCCTCTCCACCAATGCCGATCCCCGATCTGATTGAGAAGAACAAAGCTAACCCACGCCCCCTCCGACACGTGGGCAGCATGCCGTATGCATCTTGTCACGTACACTTTGACGAGTGCAATGCGTATCAGCACTGTGTACGGAGAGACACACCCTGACAGCACTCTTTTCTGATCTCTGTGCAGGCGCCACCAATCAACCAGAGGTCGTAATTGCATTAGTTATGAGAGAGTCCCTATCCGGCTTAATCCCACCCCTATCTGAACAACAGACCAATCGTTGTTCATGTGGCTTTCCAGCCCAGCCGGCAGGCAGAGCTGAGACTGGATACGATGTATTCGAGATCTAAGCTCTGGTTCCAGTGTGTGTTTTTACCGCTGTGCCACCTGAGAGGCCATGAAAGTTGTTTTTGTTAAAAGAAATTATACGACAATCTAGTAAACACATAATGCTGGTAGACATTTTAATGCATCTTAGCCTCCAAAGCAAAGAGCTGTAACCTGTGGGCAGTATAAAGTCCCGGAAACATGAAAGCACAGACCACACTTGTGTAATAGTTTTTACTAAATAATAATGCAATAAAGCTTTTTGTCCACTATTGCGGCCCATTGTTGGTTATGTTGGTATGGTCTGTGCTGGTATTGGTCACTATAGCTACACTTCACTGTATTGATAATCTTCCTGTCTGTGTATGAGTCTGCATCTGTATGTTCTGTGCATTTACCTTTGTGCTGTGGTGGTAATAGCATCCACCACCTCTATAATTCTGTGCAAAGCCGAGTCTGTTCCGATCGTCATGTCTGTGCCGCAAAAATCATTGTCGATGGAGCCAACCATCCCTACGATGTTCAGATGGGATGAACGCTTGGCCTCCTCGGCTGTGATCTTACCTGCAGACAGACAAAACCTAGAATGAAGGTTTTGGATTGTTTCTATGGGTATTTGTGCCTATTTACATTACATTTATATTTTCAGCATTTAGCAGACGCTTTTATCCAAAGCAACTTACAATACAGTGACAGTACATTGTTTAAGCAATTCAGAGTTAAGAACCTTGCTCAAATGTCCAACAGTGGCAACCTGGCAGTGGTGGGGATTGAACCAGCAACCTTGTGATTACTAGTCCAGTACCTCAACCACTAGGCTACAACTGCCAAACAAAAGAGCATCTGTGAGAACAGGCACTGATTGTCACCCCTAATGAAGAGTTAGTCATGTTCTGTTGTTCTCTGGGTACTTCTTTTGACAGTACCTTTTACTCATAAATATTATTTTTTAAATCATTTACCCCTTATAAATCAAATCCTAATTCTGCTGACTGGCCAGTTTTCCCCACTGCACGACACCTACCAGTCTGACAGGGTGATGAAGTCATTTCGTATCATTTTAAACTGCTGCTAATGCAACATTACAGGGCAGCTAAGTGCACTTCGAGGAGAGTGTTGATCCATTCTCAGACTGTATAATGCAGTGTGGATAGACAACTTACCTTCTTTAATCAATATCTGGAGCAGCTCACTCCATTCAGCACGGAAATGGTCTGCTCCTGTCAAGCTGCCATCTCCACCTATCACACACAGATTAGTGATGCCCAACTTCACCAGGTTACATGCTGCTTTAGTCCGGCCCTCCTTAGTGCGGAAATCCTGACAACGGGCACTGCCAATCACTGTACCACCCTGCGGAGGTCAAAATGTAGATTAATGCAGATAAGCTTTTATGCAGAGGATAATGCTTTTTTTATACAGAGGCTTTTATGCAAAAAAGGGACATGACAAAAAGTATTGGGACAACTATACTGTATATGTTCATATATTTATTCATCTTCACTCTTTTCAGGGTTGTAGCAGAACCCTAAACTGAATAGAGTTCAGTTTATAACTCACATTTAAGGATAAAATTTAGAGTAGTGAATCCACATACTGCTTGTGTTTGGAAGGTGGAAGTAAACTGGCGTGAACACAGATAGAAACTCCTAGCAGACAGTAAAAGAGGCCTAAACCCAGGTATCTAAAACATTTTGGTGTCTGACACTGCTCTACCACTGCTTATTATTATTTTGTTCCATTTTATTTACTTTTCATTCCGGTTTAGTACTGTTTTATTTTGGACAGGGTCGTGGTGGTTCTGGTTTCCACTGCATTTGTTTAATACTATATCTTTAATTATTCTACAGTAATTCTTCAGGTGGTCAGCATATGGTATGCATGAAACATTTGTAGCTGGTCCATACTAGTCCAGATGACTTACTAGTAGTAAACTATTTAATTTTTAACAATGTTAAAGCCAATCCACATAGCACAACCTCTGACAGATGACTTACTCTCACTTGCAATACGTACCAAGTCTTATAATATTGTAGTATACATTTGTATAATTAACTGCTTGCTTTAATTATCATTGATAAATAATGCTATGCAGATTTGATCATTAGTGTAATATAATGAGAAAAAGAATGAAAATATATTGTTTTACCAGCTGTAGCATCATTGACACACTCTCCCATGTTGCTAGACGGATATTGTCTCCTCCGTCTACTAGACCCTGATAACCCTACACACACACACACACACACACACACACACACACACACACACACAGACAAACACATAAAATGCAACTTTCTATAGTGGTTATAACCCATATTGTACAAGTGTTCTCTCTCCTCCTGTGTGTGTGTTTGTATGTGTGATACCTCATGTATGAAGTAGACTTTAGCCCCAGTATAGATGCCTACTCTCACTGTGGCTCTTACAGCAGCATTCATACCTGTCAAAACACAGATCAGAAGAACATTAGATCATACAGAACACCTAGACTAAAAAAAAAATAGTCCATTTCCAGACTGTTTTTGAATCTCATTAGAATGTGGCATGATGTGCTGCTTTTGAAACCTTCTATCTTGCTTTACTTTGGCAGACAAGTTATTCTTTCTTTCTTTGTAAATCATTTTGTAGCTAAGGGGGAAATTACCTTTTTACATAGGAAAAGTGGTAGCTAGAGCTGATCAGCATTTTCCTTCAGTAAATAAAATAAAATGTGACAAATATGCAAAAATAGAGGAAATTGGGAAGAAGCAAATACTTTTTCACAGCACTTCTATAAGGCTTTTTACATTTATTTCTAACATTTCATTTTCATCAGCTGCTTTACTCTGGTCTGGGCTCAAAGCAAGAATACCCTGGACAATCCTTTCCCCAGACAGCCAATCATGTCTGTGTAGACACCCAGCACCACAACCAACCATAGCACAAATACACTTATCGAATCATTAAATCATTTAAAAAAACACTGAAATCAAATTACGCCTTGCTCAGGTCAAAAAGAAAATTAAACACACTGCATAATACATAGACACACTAACAGGCCAAGAGGGGCGTCTGCTCAAGTATCAGTTTAACTGTGCAGGAGAGGAACCTCAGTTCCCACCTTTCAACTGCAGCCCCAGCAAAGGTCAAGCAGCTAAATATAACTACGCTCAGACTGAAAGCGAGAGAGAAATGCTGGAGGATTTGGGGATATCAGATACTTGATAAAGTCAAAGGTCATTTTACTTTGGTTGTCTGAAAGGTTGTGGTGAAAGTTCTGTGAACTTGCAAAACCTTTCCTGCTAAATGGGAATCACGTTGCTTGGTGTGCATAGCTTTAAATCTAGAGCATGTGCTTTCCATTACATCAATTAACTTTATTTATAGCAATAGTCTCATCATATTAATGATAAGAAAAATAATCACAATGCAAACATTTAGACATACAGCACAGATAAACTGTTTATGTGTATTATTTGCATGAACATGATACCCAATATCTATATTATATAGAATAAATAACTGGTAATTCATCTAAATTTAAAGCTTTGCAGTTTTAATAAGGAAAGTAATCTGTGAACATACACTACATGGATAAAAAGTGGACACCCCTCCTAATTATTTAGTTCAACTGTTTATATCAGATTATTTTTGTCAATAAATTTAATTCAATAAATGCTTCCAACTTCGTGCATCAGGCTGGGGATGGCCCTTACCTGTTCATGCACAACTGTGCCACTGTGCATGAATCAAGGCCCGTAATGCAGGGTTTTACAAATTTGGTAAAAAGGAACTCCACTGGTCTGCTTAGAGCCCCGATCTTACCCTGATTAAACACCTCTGGGATAAATTGGAACTCCAACATCAGTCCCTGACCTCACAAATGCTCTTTTGATTGAACAAGCACAAATGAACCTATAAAAAAGTCCTGCCAAATGAGCTGAGGCTGTTAGAACTTAAGTGTAATACCCAGTTTAGGTCAGGTGTTCACAAACTTTAGACCATTTAGTGTAGTTATAATGTATAATGTAATTAAAATATTAAAAGTGCATGTTTTTACTCAGCCTGTGAGTTATTTTTTCTACATGTTTTTAGTTTAACAAATACAGTAAAATGTTTAAGTAACTACGCCTTAAATATATTAGAAAATGTTCATTTAGAATTTATTTGATTTGACAGTAATTGCAAAAAAATGTAAATACTTCATCTATAAATAATAATTGCTGACATTAAAATTACGTTTGTGTAAATATATTACATGTGAAAATGTATTTATTATTTTATATTTATTTATTAATTTATTTAAAAAACTATTTTATATAAAAAACCTTATAAATTAATTTGATTTAAATGTATTATATTTATTTATATATAAACCCTCCTAATTTGATTTCTAATTTTTAACTAAGGTGTTACTGTAATGACATTTTGTTAGTACATGGTCAAGGTTTTAAAACAGGTTACAAGTTATAGGTTTTAAAACAGTATGCAGGTCCTAATAATAATTGTGATATTTATCAAAAACTTAAAAAAAGCAATAAACAAAAAAAGAACTTATTAAAGAAATCATTAACTTAAAGCCACACATTTATATACATGTATTGGGCTTATTGACAATAAAGAAAATAACAGGAAATCTGACAAAGAGGGGAAAGTGTTACTGCTCTAATAAACTGACTGCTAGACTATGGTAGAATATGGAATGTCCAACATGTCTAACTGCACAGTACAAGCTAGTCAGTTAACATATGCTTTGTATGCTTTTAACATGCATATATGACAATCAAATATTATTTATTAAATGTATTTGCTGTTTTTGACTTACCTTGCGCATCTCCCCCAGAGGTGAGAACAGCGATGGCCCTCCCAACACCCATCTTGGAGGGATCCACATTTACTGACTGCATTTTGAAAGACTGGCCTGAGACACAAAAGAAAGAATCAAAATCTACATGTAAAAAATTGTGAACGTTCTTCTCTCTCTGCCAGCCTGCTCTCTGACAGACCGCGGGGGAAAGTAATTAATCTGGACATGGGGGACAACATATAACCTCTTGCCCCTCCTCTCTTTGGCATGCGGATAAACATGGCCTTCGCTCCAACTAAAACACACAGAGGTATGCACCCAATCATAACCAAGTATACAGTGCTGTACTATACAGCTTACTATACAACTTACTATATGTCATTTGACAAACACACACACACACAGGGCACCATATTACACCATTTTATACATTAGTATTCATAATAAACAAGTATTCATAATGTACAGTATCCAATCTATTGTCATGTTACAAGTGCAGGCCATACCAGCAGCAGTAAAGGAAGATTGATGATGAGACTGTAAGAATGTAAGGGGCTGGAGTTCAGGGTGGCTTCCTCTTTGTGGAGGGCAGCTGAACTCCAAAAAGCTCCAGTTGAATTAGTACTGGTTATTTGCAGGTACCTTTCTGAGGTGAGGTCCCCAAAAAAGGTAACGAAGAGAGTTGGCTGAATTTTCCATTGTGGCTGTTGGTCTGGCTGGGTAAATGGGAGGATTATTTTGGTCCAGTGATTTATGTTGTCTTTGATGGCTTTGAATGAAAGGAGAGGATTGAACTCAGGTTCCTGGAGCTGTGCAGGTGCAGGCTACTTTACTGTGCCACTCATTGCACTGTGGTTCTAAACGTAAATGTTTTTTATGTTAATACTGTCATACACAGAGCTGTTTGGACACATCAACTCTCCAAAACACACACACACACACACACACACACACACACACACACACACACACACCTTCAAATTCATCTCCATGAAGTGTGCAGTCACCAAATGCAGAGCTTTTAGAAATCTGCCTTCCATCTACAACATAAGTAAGTACATTATTTGGACATCAGACACATCAACTCTCCAAAACACACACACACACACACACACACACTTGAGCAAGGCTCTTAACCCTCAATTGCTTATGTTGTATGCTGTCACTGTAAGTCACTTTGAATATAAGCATCTGCTAAATGCCGTAAATGTTTTGATAATAAATTATTAATACATGCATTTATTATTTTTTGGTTGCTGCTTTATCCATGGTGTGTAAAAACAACAGGGAAATCTCTGTGGACAGGGTATCACACCATCACAAGGCATCACATACTTACCCACTTATACACACGTAGATACAGCACACAGACTTACTTCCAATATTTTTGAAATCCCAATCGTTTTTTAAAATGGGCTTTTTATCTGCAACACAATTACATTAATAAACTTAATATTTAAACTTAAATCCACTGCATGAGTTATTAATTTATATACAATATGTTGAATAATTAATTTGTCTTTAGTATCCTATCTATCTACTGTGAGTGGAAACCATAGTAGATTGGAATTCTAATCATTGCCAGACTCCACTCAGACAGTAACTAGAGAATTAATTCTAACCTGGTACTCACACAAATACACACACACAAATACACACACACACACACACACACACACACACATACAACCCCTCTACACAAACACACACCCACTAAGTTGTAAACATTGTTTTCAGAAATCAACTTTTCACCAATACAACAGGTTTCATTATTGTACATTTACCATTTATTGATACACACACACACACACACACACACACACACACACACACACACACACACACACACACACACACACACACACACACACACAGCATTTACAAACTCTTACCTCTGTGGTGTGTACATTTATCTTCAGTAGATTTTTCAGAACCTTGCTTTGCATCTGTAACATACACATGAACATTATAACATAATGTTATAAAGCAACACTGGATTTGTCAGTTTAATGCTTATGAATTATTATTTCACTCACTCCCTCACACCTATGAGCAATTTACAGTCACCAATCCACCTACTACACACACAAACCTACCTCCAAGCTGAGAGAAGATACCATCGTTTTCAGAAATTGGCTTTTCACCTATAACACACAATAATATATTCATAATATATTCACACACAAATAACATAATTCATACCTCAGATCTCCTGCCTCAGAGTCATGCAATTTATTCATTTTCAGTAATGACTCTTCACTGATCAGGGACAAGGTGGTTCTGGAGTGCGTCTTAGAAACACTGGGTTAAATTGGGCAATTTAGAGCAAAGAAATCACCTATTAGCATTTAAGAAGGTACCTAAGTACTTGAAGGAAAACAAGCCAAACTCCACAGTAACATAAATTGAGGATCACACCCATATTTCTTTACACACACACACACACACACACACTCACACACACCTTCTGCACACCTTCTGCACACCTTACACACACACACCACTACAAACTCTTACCTCCGTGGTGTGTACATTTATCTTCAGTAGAGTTTTCAGAACTGTGCTTTGCATCTGTAACGTACACATGAACATGTTATAAATGTTATAAACCAGCACTAGATTTGTCATTTTAATGCTTATGAGTTATTAATTAATTCACTCACTCACACCTAAGAGCACATTACAGTCAACAATCCACCTACTACACACACCAGCTTACCTCCAAGCTGAGAAAAGATACTATCATTTTCAGAAATTGGCTTTCCACCTATAACACACAACTCATTACATTTATACGTTTAATACATACCACACATAAACATGTTATAAATGTTATAAAGCAACATTGGATTTGTCAGTTTAATGCTTATGAATTATTATTTCAATCACTCACTCACACCTAAGAGCAATTTACAGTCACCAATCCACCTACTACACACACAAACCTACCTCCAAGCAGGGAGAAGATACCATCGTTTTTAGAAACTGTTTTTTCTCCTATAACACACAACTCCTTACATTTATACATTTAATTCATACCACAGATGCTTCAGAACCATGCAATTTATTCATTTTCAGTAATGACTTTTTACTGATCAGGAACAGGATGTGGCTGTTTTGCACACCTTACACACACACACACACACACCATTTACAAACTCTTACCTCCATGGTGTGTACATTTATCTTCAGTAGAGTTTTCAGAACCTTGCTTTGCATCTGTAACGTACACATGAACATGTTATAAATGTTATAAACCAGCACTGAATTTGTCATTTTAATGCTTATGAGTTATTAATTAATTCACTCACACTTACGAGCAATTAACAGTCACCAATCCACCTACTACACCCACAAACCTACCTCCAAGCTGAGAGAAGACACCATCGTTTTCAGAAATTGGCTTTTCACCTATAACACACAACTTATTACATTTATAAATTTAATACATACCTCAGATCTCCTGCCTCAGAGCCATGGAATTTATTCATTTTTAGTAGTGACATACACACACACACACACACACACACACACACACACACACACATTTATTCTTTAATAATGGCTGCTATACAAACCCTATTCATATTCTATTTCCTCACTTAACATTTACTCAGTACAGTGTACTGGCCAACACATGTCCTTTGGTCCCGCCCCTTTACTTAAGGTTAGAAAATGTCCATTGTATTTATTGTAGGTCTTTGTATGTATTACTGTTTTTATCTGCACTGTGTATATTGTATTGTTTGCACTTCTGTTGCACCATGGTCCTGGTCCAATCATTTTGATATGTACTTGTACTTGTATATATAGCTGATATGACAATAGAGAATGAATGAATCTTAACACACATCATCGGGCTAAAGTTTCCATACGTTTTGACCTTAACCCCAGCTAGAATTTCTAAAAGAACTATGTGTTTGACTTAAAAAGATAGGTCTGGAGTGTACTCTTTAGAGCCAAAAAATACACTGCCAGCTAGGCCACGCATACGTGCTGTGTCATGCTGTCATGTGCCTGACTGTCTATCTGCCAAAATATCAAAAGACCAAATATAGCGCACTCATACACACACCCACACTCAAGCATCCACACATACAAGCACCTACTGTTCTTTTGCAAATCAAGTGTAAACTTTCTAAAATCAGCTAAACAATGTCCACATATACAAAACATAAAACTGAATGACACAGATGAGCAGACCAACTGTTTACCTTGAACAGCATTGGTATAACAAGTCTTCCAGCAAGTGTAACCCCAAACGAACAAAGTCAGGACGACAGGTGGAATCCATAGACCCAGACGTAAAGAAAACTCCACTACAGTTGTACACAATCTTACCAAAAATGCACTCATCTTGTACAGACACAATCACATCCCAGTGCTCCTTTACAAGCTGGTCACGCTGCTTTCATCACTCCATCTAAAATGAGGCAGCAAGATTCTCATGAACAGAACTTATCAGTATTATTAGAGCTGACCTCACAGGCACAAGCCTTCCCCCCTCATCCTTCTTACCAATAACTAGGGCTCTAGGGAAAGTGTGCTTAATTTCACGGTCCTCGTTTTCCAAAAATCACAGATTTCACGGATCTTTAAAGAAAAGTGCCACATTTCACGGCAGTCATCAAATAACACTAATAAATTAAACAATAGAATAAATTAAAGCTACAATACACAGCACAGCCTATCTTAATAGTTGAATGTAAACCTAGAACATCCAGTGTCGGTACGAGGCTTCATGTTTGAAAATTCTCGTCCGTGTTTTGGCACACTACCCCCAGCGTCCACAGAATTGGTTGGGAGTTTTCCAAACTCAGTTACCTGAGTCGTGTTTTTAACTGCTTTAGACTTCGACATCTTGGACATTTTGACTAACTGATTGCTAACTCAAATGCCACAGGATTGCTAGGACCAAATTAACCAGTAAATGTGAGACACTTGAATGCTATGCGAATAAAAAATGTTAAATTTTTGCTAAACACACCAGAGCTGACATTTCGAACTCATCAGTTTGAAACTCAGCTATGCCATCCGGCTGGGCGCCTACATGAACAATGATTGGCTGTTGTTCATTCAGGGTGGAAGCCAGATAGGGACCTCATAACTGAGGCAATTGCGACCTCTGATGGCTGATTGATGTCGCCTGCACAGAGTCGAGGGAAAACGCGTTGATCAGGGTGTGTCTCTCTATACTCGCCTCTGCAGGTGAAAAGATGCAGTCGGCTACTGCACACATGTCGGAGGGGGCGTGTGTCAGTCTCGCTCTCCTCAATCAGGGCGGGGATCGCCATCACTAGAGAGGAAGCATAATGCATTTGGGTAATTGGATATGCTAAAAGTTGGGAGAAAATGCATAAACAAACAATATTTTAAGAAATTGCTAAACAAATCTTAAATTTTAAAGTTCACAGCAAATTGCATATTACACGGTAAAAGGTTCATTTCATGGTTTGTGATGTGAATTTCATGGTCGTGAATTAGGTAGGGCTTTACCAATAACCCATCCTATTTGCTGCCCCTTTGTTATGTTCTAACAAAGGGGCATTTGTTATGTTTACTTTCTATTACACTTCACTACACTCTATTTTACTGCAGATACTCCTGTTTTAAAGATTAGAAATCTATTTTGGTTACAATTTTACTCTGTGCAATAATTCCTTACAAACCTTTACCTTATTTAATCATTGACTCTTTACATGTATTAATATTCTGCTTTTCATTGTACTGTACACCTACAGCGACACATCTTGGTTGCTTTCCTTCCAACCATTGCAAATACACAAACAATCGAAAGGCCATAAAACACCACAGACCAGGATTAATCAGTCATGAAAGCTCACTGTCCTGTATTTTAACCTGTGAAGTAATGTTCAAGATTTTCTGATTGAATCAAGTGTGCAAGGAGCAGGGAAAGCTTGTAAATCCACAAGGCAGTGCAAGCCTTAAGGACTGGACCTGACAAATCCTGCCATTAACCAACAATCTTACAGTGTGAAATAAACAGAGCAGTGAATTTAGTGTCAGTGTTTTAAGATGCCATCTTTTCAATCAGTTTTCTAAAACTATAAAAACCAATAACAAAACATTCAATACCATTTTTGACCACTTGGTGGACCTATAGACCACAGAAGGATTAAAGTGGTTCCCTGTAAAATATGTCACATACCTTTTAGTTGTATTAAGTTTGCTCACTGGTACAATGCCCACCGGACAGTACAGGTCCTGAACATTGACTTTCTAGCATAAACTGCTTGTTTAAGGTCGTGCCACAGAATCCCAATAGGGTTTAAACCAGTGCTTTGATTAGACCACTTCAGAACTGTAGTTAGGACTGGCTTTTGTGCTTTGGATCATTATCTTCTTTGTGCTTAAGCTCCAAATTATAAACTGATGCCAAGATATTCTCCTTCAGGAATTTCTGATAGGACGTGAAATTAATGGGAAGTTGTAGACTAGTGGTTAAGGTACTGGACTAGTAATCAGAAGGTCGCTGGTTCATGCCCCACCACTGCCAGGTTGCTGCTGTTGGGCCCTTGAGCAACTCAGTTGCTCAGACTGTATACTGTCACACTACTGTAAGTCGCTTTGGATAACAAAAATTGTGTGCTAAATGCTGAAAATGTAAATGTAATGGTTCCATTAATTATGGCCAATTGCTCTGGCCTGCAAAGCATCTCCAAATCATTACACTACCACTGCCATGTTTGACTGTTAACCAGTGTAACAGAACCAAAATATCAATTTAGTTATGAAATAACAGTGATAAACTTGCAAAAAGATAAATCAGGAAGAGGCAGATACTTTTAATACACTGAGATATCTGTACACTGTAATTCATCAACTAAAATACAGTTGTAAGGATTAGAATTATTTACTGCTTTAATTTAAGTTCAATGTAAAATCAGCTTATATAAAATATTAGAGTAATATCACTACTAACGAAACAAACAAATATATATGTATAATATTTTTACAGCACCAACTCCCTTTTTTCCCAGCACAAACCACATATATACACACCAATAAGGCATAACATTATGACCACCTTCCTAACAGACTGGTGTGCGGCTATGCAGGCCCATACGCAACAAACTGTGATGCACTGTGTATTCTGACACCTGTCAGCAATTTGAGCTACAGTAGCTCATCTGTTGGATTGGACCACATGAGCCAGCCTTCGCTCCCCATGGGCATCAATGCGCCTTGGCCACCCATGACCCTGTCGCCGGTTTACCACTGTTTCTTCCTTGGATCACTTTTGATAGATACTGACCACTGCAGACCGGGAACACCCCACAGGAGCTGCAGTTTTGGAGATGCTCTGACCCAGTCGTCTAGCCATCACAATTTGGCCCTTGTCAAACTCGCTCAAATCCTTATGCTCGCCCATTTGTCCTGCTTCTAACACATCAACTTTGAGGATAAAATGTTCACTTGCTGCCTAATATATCCCACCCACTAACAGGTGCCGTGATGAAAAGATAATCAGTGTTATTCACGTTACCTGTCAGTGGTCATAATGTTATGCCTGGTCAGTGTAAATCATTTTGCCCCTGTTATAGCAAGTTCGTCACACATTTCAGATGATTAAATAAAATACCAAATTACACACATAAAAACGAGAAAAATCACAACACAAATTTGTAAAACATGTCATATTGAACTATTTTTAGAAACAACACAAAAAAGGCAATAAAAGAAATATTTGTATTGTTGTAACAGGTCCACCTGCCATGGAGATCGGCAGGGGACACTATTTATAGAATCATGCCCATTTGCCATGCCATTAAGGCCAGCAGAGGGCATGGAAGCACTTTAACTAAAACTCTCTATGCCTTACTGAGCGTTATTTTGCTCAAGCCGAAGGTCTCTGTATTTAATCATAGTTTCTTTCTCACATTGTTGCTGGCCCCTGTTGGCAACCTGCTTTTCTCTTTCAAAAATGATGCCAAGCTCAGTCTGGTCTGCTTTTACCCCGGCGCAGATGTCAGCACTCTGTATCTTTTTTTTTTCTAACTCAGCCACCACTGTTGAAGGATAGCTGTCTCACTTATTTTATAGCTGTCCATGGTTTGTTCAGAGTTTCCTTACTTTACTCTTTTTTTTCGAAAACTGGGTTGACACAGGCTGGTGACAACCAGTTTAGCGTTAATGTGACGACCAGTTTTCATTCTTACTCTATCCCCTTTCTGTCCATTCTCTCTATTGCAACTGTGGATGGTTTGTGTCTTTTGATACACACCGATCAGCCATAACATTAAAACCACCTCCTTGTTTTTACACTCACTGTCCATTTTATCAGCTCCACTTACCATATAGGAGCACTTCGTAGTTCTACAATTACTGACTGTAGTCCATCTATTTCTCTACATACCTTTTTAACCTGCTTTCACCCTGTTCTTCAATGGTCAGGACCCTCACAGGACCACCACAGAGCAGGTATTATTTACGTGGTGGATCATTCTCAGCACTGCAGTGACAATGACATGGTGGTGGTGTGTTAGTGTGTGTTGTGCTGGATCAGACACAGCAGCGCTGCTGGAGTTTTTAAATACAGTGTCCACTCCCTGTCCACTCTATTAGACACTCCCACCTGGTTGGTCCACCTTGTAGATGTAAAGTCAGAGCTGATCGCTCATCTATTGCTGCTGTTTGAGTTGGTCATCTTCTAGACCTTCATCAGTGGTCACAGGACGCTGCCCATGGGGCGCTGTTGGCTGGATATGTTTTTGGTTGGTTGACTATTCTCAGTCCAGCAGTGACAGTGAGGTATTTAAAAACTCCAGCAGCGCTGCTGTGTCTGCTCCACTCATACCAGCACAACACACACTAACACACCACCACCATGTCAGTGTCACTGCAGTACTGAGAATGATCCACCACCCAAATAATATCTACTCTGTAGTGGTCCTGTGGGGGTCCTGACCATTGAAGAACAGGGTGAAAGCAGGCTAAAAAGGTATGTAGAGAAACAGATGAACTACAGTCAGTAATTGTAGAACTACAAAGTGCTTCTATATGGTAAGTGGAGTATATGATCGGTGTATATATTTTGTTTGTATGATTATTGTGGCTGCTTCTCCCATTTTTTATTGCTTCTTTTGTTTGTACCTTTGTAGCCACACTATTGCTATATATTGGTTAAGGTAGAGCAATACTGTGGCTAAAATCTTGCGGGTACAGGGCTACACCTGTCGCAGCAGTGGCAAGGCTTGACCTGCTTGGTTACATTGTTGTATGTAAGCACCTAAGTAGACCATATACATAATACATAAGTAGACCATATTGTATAATGAGATGTACTTATAGCCTCTTGAAACCAAAGGGAAGTTCACAACAGTGCGCAGAAGACAGGAAGTACATCAGTCAGTCAGTCACCCTCCACTCTAGCTGACAGCTGCCAGTCACTCAGTCCTGCCCTGAGAAAAGGTCGACTGGCTTTAGCACTGTGACTTACAGCAAAACCAAAAATGAGTAAATGTGGCCACTTTGCTGATATGTTTATGCTAGGAAGTGGCACGAAAGATCTTTAAAGCAACTTCATGCTCCAAGGTATAGCAACATCTACAGTAATGCTAACTGACTGCTTGTTGTTTAAACTACTTGGTGTTTTTCTAATGTGACATAATGGCATTGCAGGTTTTTTTTTTTTACTGTAGAAACAATAAAATAATTTAAATGGCAATAAATAAGTCAATTTCAATCCATTTTGTAAAGATGGTGCTTTAAAATTGTTTTCCCTAGGTCTGTGTTTGCCTCTGTGTTTGCTTTTTTCTACACAGACATTGATTGACACATAGCTATAACTGGCTAAGGAGGGGGGTTGGGTAGCCGAACAGCCTGGCCATTGGGAGGTGCACTCGGCTGTGCACTGGTCCCAAGCCTGGATAAAGTAAGGAGGGTTGCAGTCAATTACAGGGCAATCACAGGGCTGAGAATGATCCAACACCCAAATAATACCAGGGGTGTATAACAGGGAGAAAGTAGGCTAAAAAGGTATGTAGAGAAACAGATGGACCTGTTCTTTTAAATGTTTAGTGATACTGTGCTTTCGCTTTCAGGTTTAATTCAGGTAGGTGTAAGTTTGAAAATGTCACTGCTTTAACACACCTGCTGAACCTAGTAATTAACGAGTGAGCTGAACCATGTCTTCAGGACATTGTGAGTTATAAAATCAGCAGCTTATAGTTAAATCTAGAAGCTATGCAGGGAATCTTTCATCCAGAACAACCGAAATGAGTAACTACCGTTTCTGTCATGAATGTAACCATGACAAACACTCACTGTCCATTTTATCAGCTACATTTACCATATAGAAGCACTTTGTAGTTCTACAATTACTGACTGTAGTCCATCTGTTTCTCTAAATACTTTTTTAGCCTGCTTTCACCCTGTTCTTCAATGATCAGGACCCCCACAGGACCACCACAGAGCAGGTATTATTTAGGTGGTGGATGATTCTCAGCACTGCAGTGACAATGACATGGTGGTGGTGTGTTGTGCTGGTATAAGTGGATCAGACACAGCAGCGCTGCTGGAGTTTTTAAATAGTGTATATATATATATATATATATATATATATATATATATATATATATATATATATATATATATATGTGTGTGTGTGTGTGTGTGTGTATTTCTATATATTACATACACATACAAACATATATATACACATGTATTTATATATAATGTAAACTATACAATACAATAGTTTAAAAGCCCTTATCTTCTGAAGTAAAGGGTCACCTGAATATCTTGCTTACAGCCCCCTGACAGTGTAATGCTATGTCTGAATCATTCTTCATTTCATTTCATTCTACAATGACCACTGAAAATATACAACGCTTGGACTATAATCTTATGTCGTGTATTTACAGTGTGGAAGCTCTCACTCTTTCTCATTGGAATTCCACACACTCTCACTCTGGCTTGTTAGGAACATCTTTTTGAGCCAATTAATTTGTTCTTCCAATTTTTCTCTCTCTTTGACCTTCCCTCATTTCATGCATTCCCAGTTCCTGCTCTCTTTAAACTACCAGCACCAGCAATGAATATAGTGACCATCTGAGGTTGTGTTTGTTTATGTGTTCACTATCAAAAAAGTCACTTTGCATAACGGAATATGAATGAAACACATTAATAGACTTTTGTTTATCAGAGATTTTACTTTAAGATGTATAATGTAAAACAAGTGTTGTTTATAATAAGAAGAAGAAGAAGAGGAAGAAGGAGAAAAGAAGAAGAAAAAGAATGTATGCTTTTTATGATTAGTTCAGAAAGAAGCTGTGTAAGCTGGGTAAGTGAGTCTGCATCTTGTATGCAGCACAGAAGAGGTTTGATCCTGAGGCAAAAATGAATGATTCAGTTAACTTTTCACATCAGCCAATTAGAAGCAAAAAAAAGTTGCTCAGGTGGCACAGCAGTCTAATGCGATACTCCACCACTGCTGAGATCTTGTTCTCTGGAGTTAGAATCTAAGCTGTGCTAGCGTCTGGCCCGGTGCCCACACAGACACGACTGGCAGTGTGTCTGGTTGAATGGGTTTTTCATTGCTACTGCAATTATGGCCTCTGCTAGCTGGTCATAGCGCCTGCACCTGATGTTTGAATGTTTGATTCACAGAAAACACTGTACGCAGTCCTGATATTTGCTAGAGTTGGAAAGTAAATCAAAACTGCTAATACTGATGAAAATACATTTATCCAGATGGTCAAATGTAATCCAAGTACCACTAAAAATCCATGTGTCTCTGTCCACAGTCAACCAAGCTTTATATGACCTTGGGGCTGCCACGAAAAAAGTAACAAGCCAATAAACCTATTAACTATAGACTAAGGTATTATAAGGTATTAGACTAAGCTAAGATTCTTTCTGCAGGGCATTCCGGTGCTAAACCAGGACTTACTTTAACACATAAACCCGACTACTTAACACACGTGTAACAAAAACCTGGCACATTCCCTACAGGCACAGAACGCACCTGCCATATTTATAATATTTATAACACTTACATATATTTAACACTTGTTCATTAGCACAATAGCACACACCTGCACTGTCAGCTTTGGGTTAGGGTGTCATTAAAGAGACTAAAGGCAGTGGGTGCTGTAGTATGAGTGTTGCTACTTAACAGGGCATGATTTGATTTGTTGATGTTTAATGGCTGCATCAGGTTGTCTAAATGTTAAATCAAGGTCATTGTCAGATTCTAAATATACCTTACTAACTGTTCTTTAGAGTCTGGCCAAAGTGCACTGTAAAAGACAAACGATTTATACTGTGAAAATCCATCCATTATTCATGATTATTTCTCTGCTGAAGCTTGGAGGACCATTACCATAACTTAGCAACCAGTTAGTGGAATAATACAAGGTATGGTAAAATAAAGGTGCTGTTATCAGATGAACAGCATGGATAAAACATTTTTCAACCAATCAGTTTGTATGACTGGAACTACCTGTGAAGTGGCCTTTTCTTTTCTGACAGAGGAAGAGCTGTTGTGTTTTGAAGAGTGCTTTTGAATAAGAACTAGTGAGCATCTCTCTTTTCTCCGTCATGCTCTCTGCTCTCGCTCTTAAGGTCACGGTTTGTACCCACTGTCACCGCCTGTCATTCCTGTTCCCTCTCTGCTCCAGTTCTATTGGTTCTCTTCCTCCTTTCTCTCCCTGGCCTTCTGTCAGTTTTTAAAAACACTTCAGAGAGACAAAAAGGGAGAAAGAATGGAAAAGAAGAAATATTGCAAGTATGATAAAGGTAGGGTGAAGGAATTCTACAGGCTTGTTTTCTACCTCTTTAACAGGACCGTCCACATAAAATGCCAGTTGACATAAAAGTTGAGACACAGAGTGAATTCTTATAATACTTCTCATTTTTTCCACTTGTAAAACTTGCCTGTTTTGATCAGCAAATTTTAAAACCATTTAACAATCAAGAACAATTAGATTAGATTATTCAAAAGTAGTCATTTTCATTTTCTACATATCAGAAACGTACAAGCTGGTAATTCAATTTAGTCGTTCATTAGTCTACAGTCATTGCTCCATTTTAGTCAGGGACAAAGTGGGTCAAGAGCCTTTCCCTAAAACACATGAGTATGGTCATTGTGGAGTATTACTCTTATAAGACCTACACATCCCATCTCATTCCCACCAAGGGTCAATTTACTAGCCATTCTACCTACTGGCATATTTACATTTACATTTGCGGCATTAAGCAGACGCTTTTATCCAAAGCAACTTACAATTATCACTGAATACAATTTAAGCAACTGAGGGTTAAGGGGCTTGCTCGAGGGCCCAACAGTGGTAACTTAGTGATGATGGGGCTTGAACTGGCAACCTTATGATTACTAGTCCAGTACCTAAACCACTGACCTACCACTGCCCACTGCATACTACTGCATACTACTGCATACAGCACTGCATATTATTTTTAAATTCTATTTATGCATTTTTTTCCTTTTTCTTCCAATCTAGTCATATCTAATTACCCTGGTTATATCTCTCTTCCTATGCTGCAGACCCCTACCCTGACCGAGGAGAGCCGTACTTAACACAAACCCCTCTCTGACACGTGCAGACGTTAGGCAATCGTGTTGGCGCCCCGGCTGGCCGATAGCAGAACTGAGATCCAAACTTGCAAGCTCAAAATGTCAGCACTGGTAGACTAGCTAAGATGTACTCTGAGAAAATGAATCCAGTAACTGCAGTATATGCAAGAACATGAGTGGTACCCATTGCAGCAACATGCTACCCATAGTTATATTTAAAACTTTTCTTGGACGCTCAGGTGGTGCAGCGGTAAAACACGCTAGCATACCAGAGCTGACATTTTGAAGTCGTCGGTTCAGAACTCAGCTCTGCCATCCGGCTGGGCTGGGCGCCTACATGAACAACTATTGGCTGTTGTTCATACAGGGTGGAAGCTGGACGGGACCTCATAACTATGCAATTACGACCTCTGCTGGCTGATTGATGGTACCTGCACAGAGTCGAGGAATAATGCGTTGATCAGGGTTTGGCTCTCCGTACACAAAGCTGATCTGCATATGAACTCGCCTCGTGCAGGTGAAAAGATGCTACTGCACAAGTGTCGGACCAAACAAAACAAACAAAACAGGACCACCACTTATCAGAACAGCTTCAATGTACACTATTCCTCCAAATTCCTCCAAAAATATTCCCTCAATGGACGTTTTATTACTGAATGATCTGATGACCATTTTTAAAGTCGATTTTTGTATTTACTAATCAAATCGTTCTGTTACCTCTCATGTCCTATTGATGGGGGCATTGGTATATTGGAAGACTCCCACAGATAGAAACAAACATGGGGGATGCTGGAGCCTATCCCAGCTTTCAGTGGGCGCAAGGCACACAGTAACACCCTGGACGGGGCGTCAGTCCATTGCAGGGCAGACACACATACACATACACATACACGCACCCATTCACTTCTAGGGCAATTCAGTGTCTCCAATTAACCTGACTGCATGTTTTTAGACTGTGGGAGGAAACCGGAGCTCCCGGAGGAAACCCACGCAGACACGGGGAGAACATGCAAACTTCTTAGAGAACGGACCTGGACCGCCCCACCTGGGGATCGAACCCAGGACCTTCTTGCTGTGAGGCGACAGTGCTACCCTAATTAAATATTAATTGTTGAATTTTATCATGCAGGTGGTTCTCTACTCATTTTTATACTTTATCTGACATTTGTCTATTTGAGCCTTATGTTAAAACCCTGCTGTAGCCAATGTGTACTACTAATAAATCCTGCAGACACACACTTTACACATTTGTGTGTAGTTACATTTTCTTATTCTGCTCTTGTTTTCATTTTTTCGGACTCTTTTCTTTCTTCCACCCTTCTGTCTCTGTGTGATCCCTCTCTCTGGACCTGCTGTGGTGCATTCAAGCGCTCTACTGCTACGCACTAATAAACCTTCAACATCTTGTCCCGTCACGGCAATTACACACACACACACACACACACACACACACACACAACACACACACCTGATCATACAATTCAGTACATGAAAAAAAACACATATTAACAACTTAGACGTACAAATAAATGATCTGTTTCTAATTCTCTAATGTTTGATAAGAGCATAGTATTCCTTTTTAATGGAAGCATGGTTTAATATTTCCTCCTTCACTTTCACACTCAAGCACATAGATGGACACCGTGCTCAGTGATCACAGTGACATCACACTCCTCTTTTCCTACTGCAAAGTCGCAGGGTTAATCAAGGCCCAAACTTTAATCAGACATACTTAATCATTCATAGCCTCAGAGACCAGCCCAAACAACCCGCACATCCCAGCATGCATTATTCAGCTATGTTTTTCATTTAATACTCAAATGTTCAGTTAGGAAATGGCCTAGCAAAAGTTTACAACAGGGACAGTCGATGAGCCTCTTGATAAAATATGGCTAGAGGTAGGATGACATGGTGCCATAGTGTGTAGCCATGTTGCCTGTGGGTAGTGTGTTTCCCGGCCTGGGTCCTTTCTATGTGGAATTTGCACGCTCTCCTTGTGTCCATGTGGGTTTCCTCTATGTGCTGTGTTTTTCTCACACAAGTCCAAAGACATGTAGTTAGGCCAATTGGAGCTACTAGAATTTGGCCCAAGTGTGAGTGTGTGTGTCTGCTGTCCCCCAGCGCTCAGGGTCTCCAGCACAAACTGGACCTGCTGCAGCAGTACTGTCAGACCTGGGCCCTGACAGTCAACCTAAAAAAGACCAAAATTATGACCTTCCAGAAAAGAGCCAGATCTCAGGAAACCAAACACACATTTAAAGTAGGACATCATTAAATTGAACACACTAAAGATTATACTTACCTCAGACTAAACATTAGTTCAACTGGAAACTTTAACCCGGCAGTAAATGAACTGAGAGAAAAAGCTTGCAGGGCCTTCTACGCCATAAAACGTCAAGCATTCGTGGAAATTCCGATTCGAATCTGGCTTAAAATTTTTGAATCGATAATTGAACCGATTGCTCTATATGGCAGTGAAGTTTGGGGTTCGCTTACACATCATCAATTCCACAATTGGGACAAACATCTATTAGAGACCCTGCACACAGAGTTCTGTAAAACCATCCTTAAGGTGCACAGACACACAACGAACAATGCGTGCAGGGCAGAATTAGGCCGATTTCCACTTATTATCAACATACAGAGAAGAGCAATCAACTTCTGGAAACATCTAAACGAGAGCGACCCCCAATCTTATCATTATAAAGCCCTGAAACACCAAGAGCTGAGCAAACATACCAGTCCCCTCATCCAACTGGTCCTGAGTCACTGCACCCATACACCACTAACACACACCGATACACCACTAACACACACCGACACACCAGTAACACACACAGACACTCTAACACACACACAGACACATTACTAACACACGCCGACACCACTAACACACACTAAAACAATAAAGACTCAGGAACAGGAGAAATCTGCAAACACAATTAGAATAAACCAAATTACACAAAAACTCAGAACTAAATATCTGAATTATTGGGAAACTGAAACTAAACTCAAAGTAAAATGCAGTGCTATTTGGCCCTAAACAGACACTACAGTGCAGCAGACTATCTGAGCACAGTATCCGACCCTAAATTAAGAAACACCCTGACTAGGTACAGACTGAGCGCACACGACCTGGCCGTGGAGACGGGGCGACACACCCGGTCCTGGCTGCCCCGGGAGGAGAGGTTGTGCCAGCACTGCACTCTCAGTACAGTAGAGACGGAGCTGCACTTCCTCACCCAGTGTACCACGTACCACCACATCCGCTCGACATCGTCATCCCCAACTTTACCTCCCTCCCAGACCCCGACAAACTGCCCCACCTACTGGGGGAGCACAGAGAGAGCTGCACACTAGCAGCACTCTATACACACACCTGCAACCAGGTGAGGGACAGTGGGTGACCATGTCTCATACACACACACACACACACACACACACACACACAAACTGATTATCATTACTACCTCATTAATGTAAATATTATAATTTTTATTGTTATTATTTTGCACTGTTTCTATTAATATTTTATTCTATTTTATATTTTTGCACAGGTAACTGTTCTGTATATATTTGTTGTTATTGTTATTTTTATTATTTCTCTGTAACTGAGCTTTGGCAATACGAATGTCCTTATTTGTCATGCCAATAAAGCTTCTTTTGAGTTTGAGTTTGAGTTGAGTGTCTGTCCTGTGATGAACTGGCGACCTGTCTGGGGTGTTTCCTGCCTTTTGCCAATGAATCAGACCCCCAGTGGTGGTAAAACAGAGAATGAAGGGATTTGCATGTTTCTCCCTTTACAGTGCATAATATCATTAAACCATTCAAGGAATCGGGAGGAATTTCAGAGCGTAAAAGCCAAGGGCGCAAGATTTAGCTGAACGCCAGTGACCTTCAATCCCTCAGACGGCACTGCATCAAGAACCGCCACTCAACAATAGCTAATATAACCACATGGGCAAGGGATTACTTTATCAAACCTTTGTCAAGCACTACAAATGCCACTTAAAACTGTACTGTGCAAAAAAGAAGCCTTGTTAACCATGTCCAGAAGCGGCGTCAAATTCTCTGGGCTCAGAGGCATCTAGGATGGACCATCACACAGTGGAAACTTGGATTGTGGACGCAGTGTGCTCCGGACCAAAGACGAAAAGGACCATCCAGACTGTTATCAGCAACAAGTCCAAAAGCCAGGGTCTGTCATGTTATGAGGCTGTGTCAGTGCCCTTGGCAAAGGTCATTTACACTTCTGTGATGCAGCATTAATGCAGAAAAGTACATTAAGATCTTAGAGCAACATATGCTGCCTTCAAGATGTCATCTTTTCCAGGGATGTCCATGCAAGACAATGCAAAACCACACGCTGCACACATTACACTGGCATGGCTGCGGAAGAAGAGGGTAAGGGTACTGGACTGGCCTGCCTGCAGTCCTGACCTGTCCCCAATAGAGAATGTGTGGAGAGTTTTGAAACGAAAAATGCGACAACGACGACGTGCAACAACACATCTTAAGACGTGCAAAATGTGCAAAAACGTGGTGAAAAGGAATGGCAACATTACAAAGGGCTAAATGCTTTACTGTCTTAACTTTTTTGGAATGTGTTGCAGGCCTGGAAATGCAGGAATGGATGTTTATTAATAAATGAAATGAAGTTGAGCAGACAAAACACGAAATATCTCAGGTTCATCCTGTCTGTAATTAAATAAAAGTCAAAGTAAATGTAAGAAACTCTGTGTTTATTTGCATTTTCCATGCTGTCCCAACTTTTTATGATTTGGGGTTGTATATATTTATAAAAATAATCTGTAGTAAACATTTGTTTCACTTATTTTACTGCAGTTCATAATTAACTTGAGTTAAAACTTTCTTAACATATACAAACAGTATAGTTAAAGATCCATACTGACATTCAAAAAAACACGCCAACTGTATTGGTAAGGCATTACTGACTACATTACTGGTAAATGCACACAAGCAAAAATATAATTATTATCATTATGGCAAAATAATGTGTAAGTAGGTGAGGTGTATGTGTTTATGACCAGTGCACCTCAGAACAAATAAACTACCAACAGTCACATGAACAAAACCCCCAAAAACAAAAGCTCAGAAAATCCCAGACTTACACACAAAGCACCTTTTTTTCCTCTTTCTCTTTCTTTCTTGTGTTTTTCACTCGGCTTTGACACACGGACATACGTGCACACACATACACACCCCTGAATTTATGGGTATGTCTCGGAACAAGTGCTTGTTAGTGGCCAGATAAAACAAATAGAGAGTGAAAAGGGTACAGATACATAGATACATGTATTTGTTACTGCAGGTAAATTAAGTTGTCTTGTTCATATATTTATTTGTGTGCATGTATGTGTGAGTGTGTGTGTGTGTGTGTGTGTGTGTGTGCACCATCCAGTCTGAGGACAGGATAAATAGTGTCTGACTGGGAGACAATAGGGTGGTAGAATGAAGACGAAAATGTTTTGCTGTCTCCCTGTTGGTCATATCCTTCCTTGTTTCTTTCCACCTCCTCTGTCTCTTTGTCCTTGGCATGCTACAGAGATTTTACTTTTTACCACAGCATACCGTGGTTTCTGTCTCTGTGGGTTTTGTATTATTCCAGTTTTTTAAAGGACGTAATAGTCTAGGCCAGATGGAATGCCTTTATTCATCATATATACATATACACATGTACAGTACAATTAAATTCTTCATTCGCATATGGAATCAGAATGCAGGGCAGCCATTGTACAGCAACCTTGGAGCCGAGATGTTTTTTTTAATCTATTATAGGAGCCAAAAACTACGTCTAGCTTTTTACCGTGGCAAAAATAATGAGCATACTACACTAGCTAATGCTCAATCCCTACTGGTAATCACCACATTAGTAAAACTTTGCTCAACTTTTTTAGTATCACTAACGTTAGCTCCCAATCTAGTCGTATCCAATTACCCGATTGCATTACGCTTCCTCTCTACTAATGTTAACCTCCGCTATGACTGAGGAGAGCCATGACTGACACATGTCTGCAGTAGCCGACTGCATCTTTTCACCTGCATGAGGTGAGTTCATATGCTGATCAGCTTTTTGTACGAAGCGACAAACCCTGATCACACCCTGATTATCCCTCGTCTCTGTGCAGGTGGCATCAATTAGCCAGCAGAGGTCGTAATTGCATCAGTTATGAGGAATCCCTTCTGGCATCCTTCCATGGAACAACAAGCCAATTGTTGTTCATATAGGTGCCCAGCCTGCCAGGTGGCAGAGCTGAGACTCAAACTGCCAAGTTCAAGATGTCAGCTCTGTTGTGCTAGCTTGTTTTATCACCACATTTGTTAAACTTTGCTCAATTTTTTTTGCATCACAGAATCCGCTCACTTAGTATCACTAACGTTAGCTCTGTCACCGGAAATCGTCAGCTTTAATTGGAAATGAATGGCTTTGTTGTGTCACATCACTGACAGTCTAATGTAGGGTTAAAGAGCTCTAAAAGTCTTGTGCAGAGATAGTGGAACCTGTTAAATGGACATCCTTCTCGTCAGTACTTTATAAAACAGGCTTTTTTGGCTGAATGGAAAGATGGAAGACACTGTTTAGTACGGAATATGACAACCCATTTTGAGCCAAACAGCGACTTTGGCTACATGGCAAATAATATTTAACTCTTTAGGCAGAACAGCAAGAGCTTTGTCTTGTAAAAACAGCCACTGCACATCACCTGTAATTCACCTGTAAATACCTGTTAATTGGAAGGTCATAAAATTTTTTTGAAAAATGTGTAAGTAAAAAGAGAAGGCCGTGAAGAAGGTGGAAGGGGTTTAGGATTCAGGAATAGGGGGGAAAACAAGGGAATAACGGAGAAAGCAGAAGAGAGAGTGCGAGTGAAAGAGAGAGAGAGAGGGAGAGAGGAGAGGAGGGTGGATGACAAATTAAGATGAATAGATGTAGTCCAGTGCAACAGTGGAGCTGTGGCTTATTCATAGAGAAAATTAGAGAAGCAGGTCAACTCAATCTGTACCATGTCACCACATATCAGCAAGCAATCAGAGATCCCCCCCCCCACACACACAACACACACACACACACACTCATACACACTAATGCACAAACAAGTAAACAAGTATACGCACACAACTTGCAGGCTATAGCTTCGGCCCTTATGCTGCAGTCTATGACTCACTGATATGTAGCCTGCACTTATACCCTATAAGCCTATAGGACTCATGTCTCTGTGTGGAACCCTCTATACCAGGTGGCCCACTGTGCTGTCAGCTCACTTACTCCCCCAATTTTCCTTCCAATCTAGCCATATCCAATTACCTGATTGCATTACTTCCTCTCTACTGATGTTGACGTCCACTTAGACTGAGAAGTGCCGGGACACATGCCCCCTCCGACACATGTGTAGTAGCCGACTGCATCTTTCACCTGCACCAGGTGAGTTCATATACAGATCAGCTTTGTGTACGTAGAGACACACCATGATCACACATTATTCCTCGTCTCTGTGCAGGCGCCATTAATCAGCTAGCAGAGGTCGTATCACTTATGAGGTACCCTGAAACAACAAGCCAATTGTTGTTTGTGTAGATGCCCAGCCTGTCGGGTGGCAGAGCTGAGATTCGAACAGACGAGTTCGAGTTTTACCGCTGCACCACCTGAGCGCCCAGATTTTAACTTCTTAACGCTGTTTAAGATTTTAAATGTTACCACTTTATGACTTTAATGATTATTGGACTATAAAATAACATTATGTTTGTTAGCACAATGCTGGTTGCTAACACAGTGCCCACAGTCCTGATATCTTTTTAAATATTGGTGCAGAAATCATGATGTTCGTGGATGACATTGTGATTTGTAATAAGTAGGTAGCAGGTTGAGGAGGTATTCACTGGTGAGTAGAGGAATTAAATTTAGCAGGGAGTTAAACAGAGTACATGTGTGTGAATGAGAGGGAGGGTGGTGGAAAGGTACATGTGTAAAAACTTGCCAGACTTCTCCAAGAAGCAAGGAAGATGAAAGACTTTCTATTTACTTCTGCTTTGTTTGCATGGGTATCTGATGTAAAATCATTTAGTTTCACCTTCAGCAATGCCATAGGCACTCAGATTACACAGTGGTCTATTCTGGGTTTGAATTACAGCAGTTCTATCAGCCGCTTATAATTGGTTATGGTTAATTTATTATTGGTTATGTCTGATTTGAGGGGTGGGGGATGGCCAAAGCCCTGTGATGGATCGCTGCCCTGTCCTGGGTATTCCTGCCTTGTGCCCGGTGTTTCCCAGTGGAACCAGACACGCTGCAACACTGACCACGATAAATCGGTTAATGAAAATGAACTTCAGAGATGTGCCACAAAGGAGGTAAAAGCTATTGAAAGACAACTCATGACATTCATAAGGATTTGCCAAGTACCTGCCTAGCATGTATGTCTGTAAGCTAAACCTCATGCCCAAGAGAACACGGACTGGTGTTAAATTCCATGTGAAAAATTAGAATGTGAAAAACAGGACTGAAAAGGATAAGCCATCAGTAAAAATAACCAAGTATGGTAACCATAACAATATGAGTTAGTGTACAGTTTTGTACTTGTTTTTATTACATAACAGTTTTAATATCAATTTTAATATCCTGCATCTATCCTGCCAATCAATTACTTAATTAAATCAATTAATTACTTAATTAAATACAGTACATTTATATAATGGTAAATAATGACAGATAACAAGTCTGAATATGTTCCTAATGTAACTATCAGGTACTCATCAGATCTGTAATTTCAGGTATATGCTTGTGTGTTTAGCTTTGTCCCCATTTTATAATTTATTTATAATCAGTCCCCAAATGTGCAGTAAAATGTTTTAATTTTTTCCTCTCTAAATAACATAGACCAGTAGCATATGTGTCATATAATCCCTAATTTTATGGTGTAAGTGTAGGTGTGTGTATAAGTGTGTGTGTGTGTATGTGTGTGTGTGTGTGTGTGTGTATGTGTGTTGATTCATAATGCTAATTTGACTAAAGTACATCTTATAATTAGGGGTAAAGAGAGTAGACAGGCTATATCATGGGAGCTGGTCTATTGATTGAAAGCCAAAATGGCAGAGAGTTCTCTCAGGACTTGTTCTGATGAGCTTTAACCAGAGAGTATCAGTGACAGCAACCACACACACACACACACACACATTTTAAATTACATTATTGACAGCATAGCCCATACAGAATTATTCATAAAAACTTTAAATCATCTACAACACATATCATATCAACTATAAACAAAGAACAATTATTTTGTACATTTAAAGAAACAAAGCAACATTTAAAACCAGATTTGTTTTTATTTAGTGTACGCATACAAAAGTGTATATGCCGATTGTATATGTTGAACTAATTCAGCAGCTGAGCCATGTACCTTTACTTGGTTGTACTTGATGCTAGCGGGGGCGGCATGGTGGCTAAGTGGGTAGCACTGTCGCCTCACAGCAAGGAGGTCCTGGGTTCGATCCCCAGGTGGGGCGGTCCGGGTCCTTTCTGTGTGGAGTTTGCATGTTCTTCCCGTGTCTACGTGGGTTTACTTCGGGTGCTCCGGTTTCCTCCTACAGTCCAAAGACATGCAAGTGAGGTAAATTGGAGATACTAAATTGTCCATGACTGTGTTCAATATAACCTTGTGTGAACTGATGAACCTTGTGTAATGAGTAACTACCGTTCCTGTCATGAATGTAACCAAAAGTGTAAAACATGACATTAAAATCCTAAAACACAAACAAACAAACTTGATGCTTGCTGTTCTGCCCAAACAGTTCTATTTTTGTGTTGTGTGTTGGTCCAAAGAATATTTTTTGTATGTTGTCAGATTCCTTTATGTCATATACCTCTTACTCAGCAGTGGTTTTTGTCTTGCAGCTCTACCATAAAAGCCTGATTTATGGGAAACTGCAGTTTTCTTTTCTTATGTCCATGACCAAGACCCTTGGTTTCTGAATTTTGATGGACAGCAACTCCAGAAAGCCCCTGTTCTAAACTTTTTGATTTGTGCTGCAGGCATCAATTTCTGAATACACTTTTACACACATAAAAGATCAATAAAACATATAAAACATATCTTATATTGTACTGTTTTATTTTAAATACATGTTGCAGTGAGTTTACAAATCACTGCTTTATTTTTAAAAGGGACTGTTCATTTACTGTTATCCCCGTGTCTGTGTGGGTTTACTCCAGGTGCTCCGGTTTCCTCCCACAGTCCAAAGACAAGCAAGTAAGGTAAAACCTTGTGTGAACTGATGAATCTTGTGTAATGAGTAACTACTGTTCCTGTCTTGAATGTAACCAAAGTGTAAAACATGATGTTAAAATACTAATAAATAAACAAACAAACATTTACTGTTATAAATGTCATGGATTTATTTTATTGTGACAAATATATTTGTAAAAGTGTTAAAAGAAACAGTGTAAAAATGTAAAGTACAAATGCTTTGCTTTTGGAATTAACTTGCAAATCCCTCCAGTACCATTTGCTGTTCATGACCAGAGGCCCCCGAGAACTCCACTGACAGCGGTTCTCCAGAAAAGATATCGCTGGCCTTGTATCCTTTGTCACTAAGCAACGTACCAGGCCATTGCGTGTGCCTGTAGTTTCAGGGTAGCAGAGCTGAATGCATAAGTTTTTGATTTATTGTTAGATTTTTACGGACTAGAGCTATACATCCAAACTACTAAAAATGATTTAGTTAAAAATCAAGCATTTGTTTGTTTTAAACATATAGAGATTTAACCAACAAAATTAATGTGACCTAAAGATGAAATGAGACTCTCATGATTCACAAACACAAACCATATTCATGCAAAAGTTGTCTAATTTAGTAAAATAAAATACAAACTGGAATATCTAATTTGTTCATGTTTTTTCAACCTTTATTTAACTTAAAACTTGAATATAATATAAACTGTTTACTCATATTCTGCCCTTGTGTTTTGCTGCCAAAATTCTGAATTTGTTTGTATTTACAAAAAAAAAATGGGGGTGGGGGGTCGAGTTATAAACAATGATGAAAGAGTGGTGCTGCGCAAGAGGTGAAATGTAAAGAGAATAGAAGAGGGGGAGAAATTGTCACAAGCAATGTGTCTTTCACTGCTAATGAGCTCTGAAGGCAAAAGAAACAAAGATACTGACAGACTTGAAGCCATCACTAAACTGTCTCTTTGTCATTCTACCCATGTCTAACCCTACACATCTTTGTGTCATTACTCTTTGCTGTCTGTTGTTTTCATTCTCTCTCTTTTACCCTCTTCTACTGTCTTTCACCTCCACCCTTAGATTTTCTTTTTCTTACTGTCATTCTTTCTTTGTGTACACCACTATTGCCCTTCAACTCTTCAAATGTAAAATGTAAACTCTTACAGAGCTGCTGCAAATAAATACCTTTTCTAGAGATTATGTGTTAATAAAAGACAATATGCTATAGAAATATACAGTGGTAAAGTTTAGGGAATATGTGATGGGTAATAAGGTTTTGTTAATGTTTTGGGAATTTGTAACAAGTACATTTTTTTGCTGTGTTTTGGATTTAAGTTTGTGTAATGATAAACACTGAAAAAACAGGGATGTTGGAGGACAGCAAGCAGTTCCAGGGTGCCAGCAGGACGTAGTCTTGTAGTTTGTGCTTGTGCACAGACAGAGCAGGAAGAAACAAATATCAAAACAACTGGCTAGTTACACCAGGGTGGCATATGACTGTAGGGTTATGGGCCCAAGTGATGAGTTTACCTCTAATTAGTTGTGGGACAAGCAGCGTTGTGAAAAAGTATTTGTGCCTCAATCAATTTTTGAATTTTTGCTCATTTGTTAAACAGTTTAAAGAATTCTGTGTTTACTTGGATTATGTTTGTCTACTATTTATAAAAGTTTGGTGATATGAAATATATACTTATGACAAACAAGCAATAATAGAAAATAAATAGGATGGGGCAGATACTTTTTTACAGCACTGTACACCTTCTTAGCTGGACTGCCACTAGGTCTGTCCTTGTCAATGTCCCAGAGAACTGAAGGGACTAAGCAGGTGGGCCGGATGATGGGGTGCATGGATACTGACTGGGGACTTTTCAGGGTCTCTTTCATGGTCATGGATAACTGACAGGGCATCAGCCTTTCCACTGTTTGATCCAGGTCTGTAAGAGATGAGAAAGATAACACCATGGGAGAAAAGGGCTTGGCATGGCAAGTTAATATATGTCGTGTGAAGTCGTTTTTTTAACAGACCCTGTATTGAACATATTGTAGAAGCCAATTCGGCAGCAAGTACAGCTGCTACACCTCTTGTATATGTCTCTTGCACATCTGGATTTGGGCAGTTTATCCCACTTTTTTTGGCATATCCTTTTAAAATCCATCAGAATGGATGGGAATCGTCAGTAAAGTGCCATCTTCAGGTCTCTTCTTCATGTTATTATCGTGTTAAAACTACTGCTCCAGTTTCCAGTTTTTTTTTTACAATGTTCCAGTATTTGTCTGCATTCATTCATACCTCAGTTCCTCCCAACATCCCAGTTCCTCCGACCAAGAAGCACCCCCTAATCATGATGCTGACACCACCAAATTTCAACATAATGATAGTGGTTTTAGCCTGGTGATTTGCAGGGCCTGCTTTTCACTAGACATAGTGCCTAAAATGTTCTGCAAAAAGAGTCATTTACATGTCATTTAGCAAATTTCAAGTTGTCATGTGTTTTAATTGACAGTGGTTTCCATCTTGCCATTCTGCCATAAAGGTCTGATTTATAGTGTTGCAGAGATGGTCAAGTTCTCCCATCTCTGTACAAGAATTTGTAATGAGTAATGAGTGTATACAGTATTAATTACAGTGTAGGGAATAGATAATGGGTATATGCAGTATAAGAAATATTTAATGGTTATATATATTAATGGTTGTATATATAATGGTTATAATACAGTGTTAAAATTAATTAATTCACACATTTAGGGTAATATGTCAATAAAGCAGAGACTAATGACCAGGGGTTAAACTGAAGGAAAGATATGCCTCACTGCAGTAGCCAGCCAATATGAGCGAGTAGCGTCTGCTCAGACTCGAGCTGGACTCCTGGGGGAAAGGCAGTGAAGCGAAGGAGGGTTAAGAAAAAAAAGGATGCAACCAACACCGAAAGAGAAAAAAGCCTGCTGGATTTTTGTTTGTGGGGAAATCCTGTATGGTGCACAGCAGAATCCCCAGTGTTTAATTAACTATTACAGTATTCATTTGTATCCAGCTAAACTATGTTGTTTTTCATTAATTTAACAACACAAATGCAAATATTTCCTTGGTAATGTGGCTGTATGAAACCATTTGTTTTGCCACTTCTGCATTTTCTTAAAGTGGATTTAAATAGAATTCTGACCCATAGACTTTTGCTTTTGTGTTTTGGGTTTTATTTTGACTTAATATAAGTGCCATTTTTACCCATCCATTTACACTAATTTACACTGAATGATGAAGTAAAAACATGTTTTCTGTTAGTATGAATCCTTGATATGTGTCTGAAATTCAGTTGGAGTCCACCTTTTGCAATGTGAATTGATTGAACATAGTTGGGAAAAGAACTGAGTCTCTGAGGGCACACAATTTACACTGCATTGTCAATACAAAAACCAAACCGTAAGTGCAATTTGTGATTAAAATGTGACAAGGTATAGATCATGATAAGGATATAAAACAATATCTGAGCATATTCTATGGGGGTGCTTCTCAGTGGCAGGTAAGAATTGGTAAGACTGGTAAGAATTGAGGGATGGATAAATGCAGCCACATCTGCATTTATTCAGAAATACAGAAACATCTTTGAAGAAAACCTTCACCAGATCACATGTAAAACCAAACTGGTCCAATAGTTCACCTTATAGTATTCTAACATGCCAGCAGTCCATGTATAAACATGTTATTTATTTTAGGACAGTAGCAGCATGTTGGGGACATGGGTTCAAACCTCGTCCTTCTTGGTTGCTGTTTGAGGACTTATTCATGCTGTTCATTTGCATCAATGTGGAACCAAAACATGCAACAGGTGGATTGGTTACTCTAAATTGCACCTTGGTGTAAGTCAATGAGTAAATGATTGTGTGGTGCCCTGTGATGGTGGACTGGTGCCATGTCCACAATTAGTATTAAGCCCTTATTGAAGATACATGAATGATTTGTATATTATTTGATATTATTAGGAAAAATAAAATACAATTATGCATTGTTGGCTTTTACAAATAAGATATCTACCTGAACACAATAAAAAATACAGAAATGTTGTTTGTTAATTTGTAGAATGACTTCTCTGTGTCCAGTTAAATTGGTGGTCACTTCACAAGGGTTAGGAGTTTGCCATAAATTAGAAACTGCTGAAACATGGGCTTTCCATTAGAAACCCATTTGAGTGAGGACAGTGTCGCCCGTGTATTTTGCCACTGTCACCACTGGCTTGGTTATTTGGGGTCTGGACTCCTGACTAGAATCTCTGTACAAGCAGAACTAAACCGAATCAGAGCTACTGTTGTTGTGTATCTTGTAGCAGTGCTATAATTTTATTATGGCTGCACCAATGCAAACAATGGAATGTCAGTTAAAACATGAACTGAGGTCTTTGTATTAATAGCCATTGTATTGGCGTAGAACGTCAAAGGTTAATAATCAGGTGTACACAAACTTTTAACAGTAAAGTATAGGTTTTAGCTTATAGCTTTTGTAAAAAAAAAAAGCTTGCCCAACACTGGTACTAATTGGTGGGTGGACTGGTTGATTTGAATGCATGAGTGTACACCAGTCGATCGATGTATCACACTGAGGGTGTGGGTAAAGAGGAGAGGGGAGGAGAGGAAGGGAAAGGAGGGAGAGTAAAGAGATAGACACGTAACACACACACACACACACACACACACACACACACGCTCACACACACTCACACACTCAAATCGCACAAGTGACAAAACTGTTGCTTCTCTGCTTTATTTATGATAAACGAACTGCATTGATTGAAATGAATTTAACAGCAGATTAAAACTACAAAACCATGCTTTACTGATTACATTTTTCTTACACGATACAAAGCCAACAAGTTTTAGGACCCACGACAGCTAAAGCAAACTGGACACGGAATGGAATCGCGTCAGGTGAGGAACTGTTTGTTACACGGCGCGTGTGTGGGAGAGGCAAGTGAAGGCAGCTCTGGTGTGACGGAATAGCCTGGAATCGGTGCATCACTTTACTGGAGCTGCACTTTATCTCTCCGGTACAGGTAAGCTGTATTTTACAGATTTAACTTCACAAACCTACCACTATACCAAAGTATTCACATTTTTGTTTAGTTAGTAAGTATTTTAAAGACTTTTAATGTACATAGTTTGCTGTATAACAATTTCTTGAACAGAATTTCACCTCATGTGCTTAGCGCTGATAGCATGAATAAAGAAGCAATTTGTCATTAAATTAGTTCAAACAAACCTCAAAAATTCGGTTAAACTTTTATTTGCTTGTGTAAAGCTTAAAAGTAATTTAAATGAAAGTGACTTACGAACAGGCTAACCTATTTAAATACTTATTTAATGACCGAAAATAATTTATTCTTGGTGTTAAACTAATTTATTGTAAGCTAATGTTTACATGCTAATAAAAACAACTTATTTAATATGATTAATAATGACTTTTTACTAACAATTACTTAATGTAGGGTAACTGTAGCTAAAAATCATGATTCTTTTTTGAAAAGTACTTCCAATAACAGAAATGTTCACATTTTTTCAGTTCTTTGCCAGCCCTCATTTCTATTATTTACTTGTGTTTTAAGTGGGACATCTTTACTGTCAAAATCTGGACAAATGCAAACTTTTTAGTGAATATTTTAATAATATTATGTGATGACACAATGGTTTATTAATATTTTGTTTATTTGCATATTAAAAATGTTATTTTAAATAATTTGTGTGTATTATGTTGAATAAATGTGATATAGAAAGTGGAGTGTACTATTTAGAAAATCTTCACATATTTCATAAGTATTTTTAAAAAATGTAATTTTAAATATTGAGTTTGTTCTTCTCTTTAAATCTCCATTTACACAAAGGAAAGACAATTTCAGAAATGGCTATTTTTTGCCCCACATGAAAACATTTCTTTATCATTTTTTTACATTTATTTCCCAATCATCCCCAATAACTTTACATACTATTTTAACATATTTTAAAGTGTTGTATAATTATGTTGATAAAAGGGGAAATGTAACGGTAAGTAGTAATCACTGTCATGGCAAGGATGTAATGGACGCAGCACAAAAAGATATGTAATTTATTTGCTTATACATTATGGCTGTTTTACAGTGTGATAAATGCATACTAGGACAGAAATAGGGACACAGTAATGATGTTAGTGGGCCAGATCATTATGTGTGCCCACACTATGGGTGCAAGTACAGTTGCTCACCTGCATTGCCCGTAGTAATGCCACTGATGTTGACTATTAATAAATAATTAATGCTAAAATACAATGAATGTAATGTATTGAACTTGTATATTATAATTAATGTTTTCTTTAAATGGTGTGCACATGGATTGTTTTTTTAATTCTATGTGTATACAAACTTTCTGATTCCATAAACTTTCTGTGCCTTTGCTACTTTTATCCAGTTGAAACGAACATATACCCTGGATACAAGATTTCATGAAGAAAACAGCTGATTTATTATTCGGATGCAAGAAAGACGGTTTTGGAAAAATCTGTAATGTGGATATGGATGTGGGTGTGCTAAGGATTTGCCAGACACACAGTGCTCGTCTATGCTGGAGGAACGTATTACAAAAATAATGCAAAGCTACACCATTATCAACTCACAGCATTTATAGAAATACAATACCATTACAAAATCCATTACAGGACAAATATTTGGAGGAACATCTGCCTATAGAACTATAGAAAAATTGGAAGTCAGTAATGACTAATAAGGAGGGTTTTTCCAAGCATTATTTATGTAACTGATACAGTTAAATTATATATTACTGAAGTGGGAAAAACAAGTTTAAGAGCTGTTTCTCTACACGGTTTCGATCATTGTTTATTAATTTAAACCTTTACTTTCACTCTAGTCGGCTATATCTCTCAAAATTCATTCTGGCCGGCCCCGTGTCTTCTAAAGGAGAGGAGGACTTCCTCTCTATTGCGGTATCTCGACTAAGCCGCAAAAAGCGTGTGATTGGCGCTGCAGTCTGTGTGGCCATGGTGCTGGTGCTACTGGTCGCCATTCCACTTTTGGTCCACAGCACCAAGCTGGGTGGAGCTTCAGGTGGGGGAACTCATTATGAGATGTTGGGCAGTTGTAAAATGATGTGCGACACTCTTCCACCAAGCAACGAACTTACACCTGTTTCTCCACCTCCACATGATGTCCCTGCACGCAGAGGAGGAGGAAAGTCAAGCTTTCGTGGCATCCCAGGCTTACCTGGACCTCCTGGTCCACGCGGACCCCCTGGTGAACCAGGCAAACCAGGTCCTCCAGGTCCCCCAGGTCCAGGCCCAGGAGGATATGTCCCATCATTCTACAGCCCCAAAATTGCATTTTATGCTGGCCTGCGCAAGCAGCATGAGGGAACGGATATCCTCAAGTTTGACGATGTGGTGACCAATGTGGGGAATTATTATGAGCCCACCACAGGCAAGTTCACCTGTCCTTTGCCTGGGATCTACTTCTTCACCTACCATGTCCTCATGAAAGGGGGAGACGGAACCAGTATGTGGGCAGACCTCAAGAAGAATGGACAGGTAGGATGTAACTGTGTTTGTGTGTGTACAGGCGTCTAACTGACAATTAAATGTAAACTGACAAAACCACAAGCCACATAAACCACAAACTTGGACCTAATTTGCTTAGAATAAATATTTTACCAGCATCTGTTTTTTTTATTATTATTTTTATTATTATTGATTTATTAAATAGAAAAAAAAAATAGGATGGCTTCAGTTCATTGAGTTTAAGAGCAATCAGTTTATTTCAAGAGCAGATGCATTTTTCTCATATGCAGATTAAATTTGATTCCATATAGAAATATATGTGTAATCTCTCCAAATTTACTTTGCTCAAGCATGAAACTGATATGTGTACCCGAATTTACTCTTGTTTTTTTAAATATTTTGTTTGCTTTTTCTCTCGACTTTTTTTAGCGCGTCCAATTGCCCGATTTTGTCACGCTTCCTCTCCACTAATGCCGACCCCCGCTCTGATTGGAGGAGAACAAAGCTAACCCACGCCCTCTCCGACATGTGGGCAGCAGCCGTATGCATTTTGTCACCCACGCTAGGCGAGTGCATATATGCGAATCAGCCTTGTGTACGGAGAGACACACCCTGATCCCCACGCGTTCCCCGCCTCTGTGCAGGCGCCATCAATCAGCCAGCAGAGGTCGTAGTGCATCAGTTACGAGGAGTCCCTATCCGGCTTAATACCCCAAACCTATATGAACAACAGGCCAATCGTTGTTCATGTGGCCGCTCAGCCCAACCGGATGGCAGAGCTGAGATTCACTATGAAAATCCCAGCTGTCTCATGCTGAGTTATGCTTTAATGCTGTAAAGACCATTTTGGTGCAGAGGCTTCTTTCTTATAATATTACCTATGAATATGTTTTGGACAAACACACACTTATAAGTTCCCTATTCAATTACAGAAAAATAAAAGTTGCAGAAATTCTTAAAACCCCCAAACTACCACAATGTACATGTTTATTACAATTGTATTTAAACATATTTATTACAATTTTATGTAAACTTCTTAAAAGTAATTTAGCCTTTGTAAATTGCTGCCCAAGAAATATGTTTTTGTCATCTGTTGTAGCCTGTTGTGTCCCTGCTGGTGAAAAAGGTGTTGAACCACCAATGTAAGTGGAATTCAATTAGATGCAACCTGTAGTCACTGGGCCTATGCATTTGATCAAAGTTTTGCCTGTGACTTACTATCTGCTTATTATTTAATATAGCAAATTCTTATTTAGTAACATATTTTAATTTCTTTTCCACCCTCTGCTCTGTCACGGCTCCTCAGTCAAATGACAGCTACCAACCTGTTAGGGTGCAGGTTAACACATGGTTTGTCTCTGACACATTAAGCCAGCTCATGTGACATCAGAGCACAGATCAGTGTGCTAAAAGATCAGCGGCCTGGTGAGCTCACATACACGTGTGATTGGTTAGTGTTACTCAATGAGAACAGGAATGCCAAGCCTGCTGCTTACCTGCCACTTGAGAAAGACCAACTGTTTTGTCCAGTCCAGATGTTATCAGGCTATATTAGCAAATGATGCTTGTGAGGGAACATAACCAAGCTATAACCAAATAAAAACTTTCATTAAGTTAATAAATTACCTACATTTCTCACATACGTGTTTGCTGAAAATACAAATACGTAGTTTGGCATTAGAGTGGAAAAGTGTTACTCTTCATTTATATCAACGCACACATTCATTCTACTAAGTGACAATAGTTTAAGGCATTTTTAAACATGCTGTCTGCTAAGGTTGGCCTTGTTTCCATCATTCTATGTCAGTTTGTATATCTGTTTATATAGGAAAATAGTGTATCTATGTAAAATGTGTTTAGTTACTCAGTGACACTGAGTGACAGTTTTAAAAAGGCAGTGACTGGTTGTAAGTATGCATAGGGATGGATTTGTTAGCTGTTGTCATCCTGCACTGAAAACTGTCACGCAACAAGTAAGGACTTTAATAAATTTCTCAGCAAGACAAGGTGTAACAACAACGAGGCTTCATAGTAAGGAATGTTCTCCAAACGTAATCCTGTCAGACATTCAGATGTAGGACTATGGTGAAAGTTAAGTCAACAAACCGTATTATTTTTTCCTTTCCCAGGTTAATATTTTTTGCTCTCTACATCAAGTGATGCATGATTGTGCATTAGAGTTTGATATAAAAAGATTCCAAGTAGCAACAGTGCATTGGTTAGTGCTATGCTGTATTTAGCAGCTATAGTATAGAATGTATGTCTATCCATGACAGCAAGCTTCCAATTTCAACAGCATTTCATCTTTGCAGATGCTTTCTGTAATGCTGCCATAATATTTTTCTTTTAAAATATTACATTAGTTTCCAGCATTTGTGATTGTACTTGCAATTCAGATATTCAATTTGTTGTCCTCTTTTAGTTGCCTTCTGTTGCTTTCGAATCTCACATATTAAGGTGCTAATTGTTTAAAGTCTATTATAGCTTTTTCTGGTTGATCAACCATAGTACAGTCACATGTGCAGCTGTGGTTGTAATTCGAACACACTTATAAGACACTTTATTATAATAATTATTGAACACTTTAAAATCAGGTTGCGCTTTTATGATGTCTCTGTTTGTAAACCCTGTTTTTAGCTATCAAAAAAATCATTGTGGTACAAAACTAACAATCTGTTATGGCAAAATATTAATAAAATTCATTACACTCATCATTCAAACAGAGAATTACATTAAAAAAAAAAGACCACAGACACATGCTGTTTATTCTCTATGTTTTTGTGGAGTGGAATGAAATGCAACAGCTGGAAACAGACCTCATAGGACCACAGGATTTTAACCAAAAAAGTAAAGAGAGTACCAGAGAACTAGCAGAAGAAAACACAAGCCTCCATCTGGTGAAACATGACACAGATCAGGGATTCAGCTGCTCTCAACTCAACCGTTCTGTTGTCATTTGAGTCACACAACAGTGGAGAAAAAATGTAGGGATTATCCAAAGAGAGATGAAAAATTCCCTTGTTAATATGTGTCGACACACACTCTGTCATATACACCTGAACATGTGTCTCACACACACACACACACACACACACACTTAAGCACACACTTACATACTGCCTTCTCCTCTTGGCTGAGATCTCTTGGGAGGCTTTGTGAAGCATTTAAAAAAAAACGCTTAAATTATTTATTTTTTAAAATGTAGCACCACCTGTAAACACTGTGCACAAGACAGGAATACACCCTGGACTGGGTGCCATTCCATTTTAGGGCAACACACACACAGTCACGCTATAGGTAACCTTGTGCATGTTTTTTGGTAAATTAAAGGAATTTTTAGTCAACCTGGGATGAGCTCAGGACAAAAGAACTGTGTCATTTCTGCAAAGAATTACAGAATCTCTCTCTTTACAAAAAAAGTTGGATTTTTGATGTAGCTTGGACTGTTAAGATACAACAGTTTTCTGAAGTACTTCTGAACCCATGTTGCTACACTTATTGTAGTAGCGTGACCGTTGCTCATGCAATGCTGTCTTGAGAATGTTACACACATTCAATAGTAGTTTCCAGCCTTGCCATACACAGACTTGCTTTAATCTCTTTACAATATTATGCATGGTAGATGTTAAAAGACCTAAACTGTTTGCAATTTTGCATTAAGAAATCTTTCTGAATGTTTGTTTGTTTATTAGGATTTTAACTCTCATGTTTTACACTTTGGTTACATTCATGACAGAAACAGTACTTATTGATTACACAAGATTCATCAGTTCACAAGTTTAATGACAAACACAGTCATGGACAATGTTGTATCTCCAATTCACCACATTTGCATGTTTTTGGACTGTGGGAGGAAATCGGAGCTCCTGGAGGAAAACCCACGCAGTCACAGGGAGAACATGCAAACTCCACACAGGACCCGGACTGCCCCACCTGGGGATCGAACCCAGGACCTTCTTGCTGTGAGGCAAGTGCTACCCACTGAGCAACCGTGCCGCCCAAATTTTTGAATGTATTGACAATTCTCTAATGAGGTTTGGCACAAAGAGATCGGCCACAACCCATGACACTGAGCCTTGAATTTTCCTTGTTTACCTAGTCATGATAACCTTCATACTTTCATATCATGATAATTCACCTGCTTATTGAGGAATGTTTTAAATTGATGTAACTTGAATAGTCTACAAACATTTCACACTTATTTTGCCCCCTCTTACAACATTTTGTGTGTTGAATCAAATTCTAAATTTGTTCATATTTATAAAATACAATCAGGTCAGTTGGCCAAACATTACAAGTAATTTCTTTGTACTTCTGTCAGTTAGATAAAGGTTTAAGAACACTAACAAATCACAGAATGTTTTTTTTTTTTTTTTGGTTTTTGGATTTTACAAAAATGCAAAAGTTCCGAACTTAAAAAAATTGAGCTTGTAAGTAAAGAAAAAATTAAACTTAAAATCTTGTAAATCTCTGAACACTATACTAGCCTGTTAATTGTTAAAAACGTGTACATCAGTGTACAGAGATATTAGTGTACAATAAAAGTCCAAATAATCTCATGAAATGTATTATTAACACAACTTAATGTTAGAGAAGATTAAAAATGCTCTTTTTCAAATTAAGCAATATGGTAGTTCTTTGTCGTGCACAATTTTCCAACAAAACATTGTTAAATCAGAAATCCTTTCGACATCCACCATTTTTCTCTTTAAACCCCCTTCCTAGAGGAGTAACACAACTGCTCCCCTGATACTCATATAACACAAACTGTTTTATTGCAGCATATCCACCACTATCCACCTATTACAGGCCATAGGCAGACTGTTTATTGATTTAACACCAGCTCTATTAAGTTTAAAAGGACGATAAATATGTGAGCTGGAGGATTAAAAAAACAGAGAGAGGCTGTGTTGGTTCAGCCAGCTATGGTTTGATATCATTTATTGTCATTCACTGCTTTCCACATCTGCTAAATCATTCATGTTTTTAGGATGAGTTTCCACTTTTCCACCTTTGGTACACTCACACACACACACACACGCATACACACACATTATCTTCTTATGGTCTTTGTGTTCTCATCTGTTATCATTCATACCATTTAAATTATTTAAATCGTCTCAAGTTTTCTCAAACAGCCTTAGTTTATAAAGCTGGTCTTTGATTTAATGTGAGTTTAGGTAAACATTTTGGATTCTGCTCAAATTAGTTTTTAAAAAATAGGGGATAGATGATCCTGTACCATTGTATACTGTGAGAGAGAGCAGGATTGTGTATGATAATAAAGAGTTGAGGGGAGAAAAGCATGATAGATAGCTAATCAGAGGAAAGCAGACAGAGGGTTCGACTGAGTTGCAGCAAGGCCAGAGGCAGAACAACCATCAGATCAGTTTAAGTGAGATAGATGAGTAAAATTAAGAGAGAGTGACCAAAAGTAAACGTCTAGGGATCATACTACAGGAACATGATAGGATTTTTTTTATAAATAATACCATGCACCTCACGCAGTGTGAGAAAAAACATTAACAAGTGATTTCCAATGGTGATTCATAGAAATCCATGCTATTATTTACACTCCATGTAGTGGCCATGAGGTATTTTAAGACATTGGTATTTTATGACATTTTATGTGCCTCCTCAAAATATACAATCATTAGAAAAATAATCAAGAAAAGTAATTGGGAGAAGAAATGAGTGCAATTAGTGCTTTTTGTCACCACAGTGGATACTGATCAAAGTCACAGGTTTTCTGAAAATATGACAAATTCTACAGATTTCAAACTGCACCTCATTTTTGTTAGGCTTACAGGCTTTGGCCACTTTACTTGGCAGAATTGTTATTCAAATTTCAACCACACTTGCTGGTTTTCTGGCAGAAACTTTTCAGTACAGTTTACATATTCTGATAAGTTTGAGATCAGGACCTTAAATCACCTTTTTCCCCTTCTAACATTGGTCTTTGTTTTATTTTACCACAGAAGTTCTTATTTTCTGTGTAATAGCCTTTAATTTTTGGGAAGGCTTTCCACATGGTTTTAGAGTGTGACTAAGAGTGTGCCTGGAGAAGTCAGGCACTAATGGTGGACGAAAAGTTCCAGCTTTGTCAAGTGACGTTCCTATTGATTTCGGTGGGTTAAGGTTAGGACTCTGTGTGGGCAACAAGAGTTAATCTACAACAAAGTTATCAAACCATGTCTTTATAAACCCGCACAAGGACACAATCATGCTGAAACAGTGAAGGACCTTGCCTAAACTGTTGCCTTAAAGTTAAAAGAAAAGATGAAAGCAGTTTTTACACCTGTTAGCAATGGGTGTGACTGAAACCCCTGAACTTAATAAATGTTAGTGGTGGCCAAATAAATTTGATATTAAAGTGTAGTGTACAGGTTTTACAAATGTCTGCTCTTTTGACTTTACCGTACACTTTTAGTCAAAAAGGGACCTCTGTACCTTAATGTTAATACGATAATGTTGGCAAATGTTGATCAACCTTCAAAATCCTTATATTGTTGGACACATCAAGGTCATTTTACTTACCTTAATTTTGGTTACCATGACAACCATTTGTGTTTCCGCTCAACAGCAGCAGACGACAATAATGTACCACAAGACAAAAAGGTTTTTACCACTGAGGACAGAATTTTTATTGAGAACTTTTATCTGTTTAAAGGTTATAAAATGTAGGAAAATACTGGCTGAATTTTCAGAGAAAAACAGGAATAAAGGAAGACTTAAAAATTGCTGTACAAGATTTGTGATAGTAAAGCAGACGACTAAAAGCATGCGTACCTGTGACAGCATTGCACAAGTTCAAGAACTTGTGATCATGTCAGATTTCTAGAGAAACTGGACTTCGTCAGTCTGGATTATTCAGCATGATCCTGTGCTGCAAAGGAATTTTGAAAATTGATTAACATTTGCCAAAGTTTTGGGCAAAGTTACAAAGGTCTCTTTTTGACTTAAAGTGCAGATGTACCCAATAAATTAATTAATGACGTAAAGAAGTAAAAACATGTGAAATGTGAAAGATGATTTCATAAATTAGTGTATATTTAAAATGCACATGCAGAATATTTTTCTAGTCCATTAGTTTGAAATGTGAAAAGTAGGGTCATCTTAATGAAGGGTGTAAAGTATTTAATGAATTTATGCACAAATTACTGTCATTACAAGATATCACTACTGTTGAGCTAAATTCAATAATTATTTCATGGCTATGTAAACCCATATATAACTCTCGAGCCTTGTTTTTCCCCTTCTCTTTTTTGCCTTCCACTTTCCTTCTGTTTATCCTCTGTCATTTCAGTTTGCTCTCTACTCACTTTTTTCCTTCATCCTGCTTACTCTCTCTCCCTCTTCCTGAGCTCTCTCACTTCATGGTGCTGTCAGGGTGCCACAGAGCTAATTACAGCATGAGGTGGTAGCCCAGGCTTTAACATCTTGTCAATTAAACCGCAGCTAATGAGTTTACATCCTCCAATTAAGTCGTTAATTTAGCTGATGATTCCAGTCCACATTACCGTGATAGATTTGAGGCCGCCAGCGATACTCTCAATAAGATATTTAGTGCATCACTGGAGATTTTGCAGGCTCTTCCTGCACTGCACTGTTCTCTGTTCCTTCAAAGCTCATCTTGTTATTCTTTTCCCTTTCGCTTTCTTGCTCTCTCAATTTCCTGTGTTTTCGTTGCCCTTTCAATAGAGCAGCCTAAAGGTCGCGCTCATACAAACGCCAAGATTAACGTGATTCTGTGAGGAGGCACAGTAAAGGACACCCTTACCACACACATGCATATACATACAGTCTTAACCTAGATCACAATTATGTTGATGTTAAACTTTCAGATAGGACGGCTTTTATCAAACTGGTGTCTGTTTACAGTGAGCAACCAATTAGGGATCTGCTGATGGAGCAGCAGACACCTGAACCACCAATTAGCCTTCAGCGGTGCTGAACATCACAGAGCATTAGAGAGACAGAAAGGCAGAGAGGGAAAAGCTGTGATGAGTAAAGCTAAGAACTAACATTAAGCTCACAAAAAACTGCAATGATTCTCTTGAAACAAGAATATTGTTCTCTTTTAGTTTTGTTTTACCCATTAAATGCTTACATTTTTAGCTTTTAAAAAATGTATTGTAATAATACTGAAGAAGAACCTACATCACAGCTTTTTTATTTCATTTTTATCAACCACTTTATCCTGGTCAGGCTTGTGGGTCACGTTTCACCAGGACACACTGGGCACAGGGCAGGATTATCCTGGACAGGTTGTCAATGCATTGCAGGGCTTTGACTCCATCCTCTACCCAGCAGTGGTCAGACTGGTATACTCAAAAACTCTGGGTGCAAGAGTGCAAAAGATAAAACTTTGGGTTTTATCTTTTCTATTTTCCAATTTCATGAAGCAGTTGTGTTTTGTAACAAAAACAAAACTCATTCCACTGTTAATACCTTTCAACTCTTTACTGGATAATGAAACTGGTCTGGGTGTTTGGGAAAAGAGGTGATTGCCCCACAGGGGCATAATCATTATAAGCCCCGGCGATCTCAGTGAAAAAAAGAAACAACAGAGATGGATTAGAGAAGAAACTAAAGAGGATCGCTGAATTGCATCTACACCAGATACTTCATCCACCAGCGAGCTACAATCCAAAGGAAACTCAATGCACCATTAGCAATATAAAGTACAAGCACTTCCACATACCATTGCTAGACACAGCTTGTGTCCAAAATGGATCTCTTGTGAAAGCAACGTAGAAAGGACGGCAAAAATAGAAGAATTCTCTCAGACCACCTACTTGTATTTCTGACAGCTGCACACAAAAATGATGGTATAAGCACAAGAGAAATGGACCACACCACCAGCTAAGTTCCTGGAAACCAGATCAAAGAACACACCAGCGAAAGGACCAGCGGGAGAAGTCGCGGCAGATCGTCAAGTTCAACCATCAGCCTGGCAGAGCATTCTAACAAACCAACAAAGAGACACACAGACAAACTAGCAGGCAGAAGAAAAATAAAATAAAAAAGAATAAAAGAACCCAGCACTGAGCCGAGTTCAAAGGCTGCTTCCAAAGGAACACGACCCAGCTAATGTAAAAAATTCTTGATTAGATACAGAAAGTTTTTAAATTGCTGTTTGAAGAGACCAGCTCTTTCATCTGCACCTTCATGCCCGCTGCCAGCCGACATAGGCTTGGTGGGTGGGCGCATTGCAGGTTGGAGCTTGTGGGTGCCTAAAAACATTTGTATTGGTTAATTAGGGGTACAATCACCGAAGGTGCTGAAACCCTGTTGTTTTTGTTAGGATTTTTCTTCTTCTTTTTCTCTGATAAAACAAATTGCAAGGACCAAACTGTAAGTGGTACGAACATGAGACTTGGTCAGAGAGTAATAGTCTCGACTGGCAAATTTAAGGTCCATATCTCTTTTTTTTCTGAGTACTTGTCTTATGCCCTACAATACCCCTCAAGAAACATTTCGCTGTGCCAACTTAGACCTTAAGCTAATTTGCATAATATGCTAAATCACCCCACATGCACAATAATATTATCGTCACATAGTATTTATTTAAAAAACATGTTGGAATTTCTATACAGCGTCTTTGTCAGATGCTAATCAAAAACATTGGTAAAGCAAGCACACATACTCAGAAAACATTGCACCAATTTTACCAAACTTCAGAGGCAAATGTGACTAAATCACGCACCCTACCGCACATGAAACTATAACATGAGCAGTGGCGGCTGCTGGTCTTTCAAAGAGGGGAAGCTCATTGTCGGCTTACATCATAAAATTTGTCAATTTATTTATATATAAATTCTGCCTTCCGTTCCTTTTCAAGAAAATGGCCTGTGATCCTATCGTACCAAGTAGGCGTCTTTTCCAGGAACTTGACCAGTGTCCTGAAACAAATACTATGAGTGTGTTTTATTTACACAATGAACAATGGAAATGGTCAAGTAATTTCACCAAGCAAATACCAAGAAATGGGTTGCAGTTTGTCATTCGACTTCACTTGCAAAATCCGCGATGGGACTGAAGCTCCCAGTGATTAAGTGACGTGTAGATCTCAAAATAGCTGTCAATCAAAACGGGATTCAGCCTTTCGACTGATCCTCCAATCATCTTGCAGAAGCTCCGCGTCCAGACCCGCCCACAGCTCCATTCACCCCCAGAGACGCTCAGCGTCCGGGGGCGGGACAAAATCATGGCATTTATCCAATGACCGGCGAGTTTCGAAGCAATGAAAAAACCCGTTCCATGCAGCCCCATTGAAGTGAATAGACGCGCAGCTTCTACGGGCAAATGCATTGACGCTACAGGAGTCAGTCGATTTGTGATAAGTAGCTGATTCTGAACGAACTCGTCTTCGAGATGAACGTGTTCTAACGCATTTGTAGTCAATGAAATGTTAACACAACTGTACATATTTGACCATTTAATTTTTGACATTTTAGGGGAAGCTGAGCTTCCCTTGCAGTCTTCGAGAAATCGCCACTGAACATGAGTGTACCGTTTACAGTGACGTGTAGAAACAAGGAGGTGATTTTAATGTTATGGCTGATCAGTGTATATAACTAAATTTTGTGTTTACTCACCTATTGCTTATTTAAAATTAAGTTTAAATATTAGACACATTTAAGCGTGACAAATATACAGTATGTAAACAGTAAATTACCTTTTCACAATGATTTTACTTTTCTCATTCTCTTTATCACCCATATTTACTTTACTCGATGTCACACTTAGCGCACACATACATTTACTCACACAAGTTACTCCTAGTCTATTGGATGACTCTATTTGACCGCCATGCCCAGTGCAGGGCTCCGTTTATTGTGATACAGTGAAGTTATTGTGGAATGGGCCCCATTAGGAGCAGCACCGAGCCTCCGCCAGTGGCAATTACGCCGCCGGCGCACCTCCCCCTGCAGTCCAACTGTCCCACGGGAGCTGCCACCTCACGCCACTAATCAATCTGATTTAAGTCAGACAGGGACGCGCAAGCCTGCACCGACCGTGCCGGGGAGACACGCGCGTGACCTGCATCTCATTCAGAAGCAAGCGAGTAAAAATGTCGTTGTGTTTCTGAGGACGAAGAGACATGGGGGAGACAGGGATAATTAATGAGGGGATGTGAGAGGAATTAAGGACAACATGAGAAAATGCCGGATTTGAGACCCGAACCTAATACATACAGAATTACATTTCTCGTTTGACTCTTAATTAAATGAATAGCTTCATCAAATATTATGCTATATTTATTTTGTTAAATGAATAGCTCATTCCAACATAGCCTGCCCCAGTGACCTGTACAATTCAATCATCTGTACATTATTATAAAAATGTTATTGCAATGCTGCTATCGAAAATCCATTATATATGCAAATCAGCACTCCTGCAAACAACAAAAACTGGACAACATCACAGGCTGTCCTCCTAAATGCAAAGTTCCTGATGGGCCTGGTCTAAAACACCCTTACTCACTCATGTTTAGCAAGCAGGAACAGGAAGCTCTTGCCACTGTAACAGTTTTGTGTGCATCAGTATCTGTCCACACTGGTGCTGTAAAACTAACTCAGTTATTCTCCCAGTTTAGTCATGGTTTCTGTCCACTGGTTGTATCTAAATCTAAAACATGACAGATACACCCCAGTGTTTTAAAGTGTCACTGGACCCACTACTGACCAGGATGAAGTGGTAAGTGAAAGTAAATGAATCATAAAGGTATGAAGTATTGACTATCTCAGAACAAATTATATATTTACTGATCAGCCATAACATTAAAAACTACCTTCTTGTTTCTACACTCACTGTCCATTTTATCAGCTTCACTTACCATATAGGAGCACTTTGTAGTTCTACAATTACTGACTGTAGTCCATCTATTCCTTTACATACTTTTTTAGCATGCTTTCACCCTGTTCTTCAATGGTCAGGACCCCCACAGGACCACCACAGAACAGGTATTATTTAGATGGTGGATCATTCTCAGCACTGCAGTAACACTGACATGGTGGTGGTGTGTTAGTGTGTGTTGTGCTGGTATGAGTGGATCAGACACAGCAGTGCTGCTGGTGTTTTTAAATACCGTGTCCAACTCCAGCAGCGCTGCTGTGTCTTATCCACTCATATCAGCACAACACACACTAACACACCACCACCATGTCAGTGTCACTGCAGTGCTGAGAATCATCCACCACCTAAATAATACCTGCTCTGTGAAGGTCCTGGGAGAGTCCTGACCATTAAAGAACAGCATTAAAGGGGGTAACAAAGCATGCAGAGAAACAGTTGGACTACAGTCAGTAATTGTAGAACTACAAAGTGCTTCTATATGGTAAGTGGAGCTGATAAAATGGAGTGAGTGTAGAAACAAGGAGGTGGTTTTAATGTTCTGGCTGATCGGTATATATGACTATAAAATACATTACAGCTTCAACAACTGAAATTCCACAGCAGTAAATATGTATCTTCATTTTAACCAGCTGACCCATTTTTTATGCCCATCCATAGATGTAATGTGTTTTGCAGAAGCCGTATTGGACTGACAGCATTATTCTGGTATGTGCTAACATTGACAGGCTGGAATGATAAAGTGTCAGGAGCAGTGAGTGGACCCGAGGCAAATTTACATACACGAGCCCAGTGTAGCAAAGTGAGGTTTAAGTCTTGAGAATTTAATCCGTCTTGCCAGAGGCTGTCAAGGAACCAAATGGAATCCAAGACTGCCATTTACTTTTGAGCTAAAGAAAACTGGTGTCATACAGTTTTTTTGTCCGAAATGTACATACACAGAATTGTAATGAATTTTGCTTATTAGTTATTAGTTTGTGACTGAACTGTGTTAAAAAATTACACATTTAATTGTTTTTTTTTATTTATATTATTGTATGTTTAAAAAATGTGTAAAAAAGTATAAATACAACAACACATTATTAATTTGGTTGATGTTCTTTAATGTCATTTAAATTTGTGACATGGCCTCTTATTCACTTTTGGGATTATGATTGATTCCTGATGTTGACTTCTCTGTGTCCACATAAACAGGGCTAGTTTGACTGCACCAATTTAAAAGTACATGGAACAGTGGTCTCTTGCCTAGAAGAAAACCCTAAACTGTCACGTTATGCTGAAAATAAATTTGTTTGGAGTGTCATGTATAATCTAAGAACCACCAAAAAGCAAGAAGCAGATTAAGGTCTTCAAGGCCATGGTAGTACTTGATTGACCAAAGGCAGTGTTTCAGCACCTTTTAACACAAACCAGATCTGTTCTTATTTTGGTGTTACAAAATTTCTTTTCAGCATATGGTTACAGTTTTGTTAATTCAGTAACCTTAATGTTTTTTAATGGGTTTAGTTAAATTAGCGCTATTTATATGGGAACAAAGAGATCACCAGCTGTAATCAGTGAAGTGGAATTAGGAGGTCATAAAACAAAGTTAAATGACACATATTTTCAGAAAATCCAAATGAATTTATGAAAGTTTTGGTGAAAGAAATATGTGGTCCCATTATTCAGTAACAGAAAAAGAGCAGTTTCATCATTTTAAATCATTAAAACCCTCATTAGTCACGTTTTTATATTAGGGGCCTGTGGCGCCTATATACACTGATCAGCCATAACATTAAAACCACCTCCTTGTTTCTACACTCACTGTCCATTTTATCAGCTCCACTTATCATATAGAAGCAATTTGTAGTTTTACAATTACTGACTGTAGTTTTTCTACATACTTTTTTAGCCTGCTTTTACCCTGTTCTTCAATGGTCAGGACCCCCACAGGGCCACTACAGTGTAGGTATTATTTAGGTGGTGGATCATTCTCAGCACTGCAGTGACACTGACATGGTGGTGGTGTGTTAGTGTGTGTTGTGCTGGTATGAGTAAATCAGACACAGCAATGATGATGGAGTTTTTAAACACCTCGCTGTCACTGCTGGACTGAGAATAGTCCACCAACCAAAAACATCCAGCAAACAGCGCCCTGTGGGCAGCGTCCTGTGACCAGTGATTAAGGTTTAGAAGATGACCAACTCAAACAGCAGCAACAGATGAGTGATCGTCTCTGAATTTACATCTACAAGGTGGACCAACTTGGTAGAAGTGTCTAATAGAGTGGACAGTGAGTGGACACGGTAATTAAAAACTCCAGCAGTGCTGCTGTGTCTGATCCACTCATACCAGCACAACACACACTAACACACCACCACCATGTCATTGACACTGCAGTGCTGAGAATGATCCACCACCTAAATAATATTTGCTCTGTGGTGGTCCTGACCATTGAAGAAGGGTAAAAGCAGGTTAAAAAAGTATGTAGAGAAATAGATGGACTACAGTCAGTAATTGTAGAACTACAAAGTTTTTCTATATGGTAAGTGGAGCTGATCAAATGGACAGTGAGTGTAGAAACAAGGAGGTGGTTTTAATGTTATGGCTGATCAGTGTATATTGTTGCGCTTTTATTACATATGAGCGGTATCGGTACCTGTTACGTAAAGGCCAGTACTTCTAGCAGTCTTTGTTTGGCATTTGTCTACCCAAGTGAGCCGCTGAACACGCTTCTGCATGTCAAGTCAACTTTATTTATATAGCGCTTTTTACAATAGACATTGTCTCAAAGCAACTTTACAAAATCCAGGACCAACAGATACAAAACCCCTGTTGAGCAAGCCGAGGGCGACTGTGGCAAGGAAAAACTCCCTGTAAATTACAGGAAGAAACCTTGAGAGGAACCAGACTCAGCAGGGCCCATCCTTCTTGGGTGGTCTGAAGGATACTTTAAATAAATAGGATTTACACAAATCAGACAAACACAGAATTAAATTAACTAAAAGTTACAACTGGCAATAAATAAATAAATAATAATAGAGTTGTTATTCGGTCTAGTCTTCAGTAAAGTCTGTAGTGAGTTCTTGTCATTTTTGGTGCAATTATGCCTCCCGTCACATCCGGCAGGAGCAGCATCGTTGGCACTGCAGTCTCGACTTCAATCCTTAACCTTGGCGGGTAAACAGGTTTCCATCAGAATGCCCTCGGGGTAAAACAACAGAGAATGTAGTTAAATAATGTACAATGCTAGTTGAGTAAAACAGTTTTACAGAGAGTTTTAGACTCCGGCAGCCCAAATTATTACAGCATAACTAAAAGGGAGAGCGAGCAGGTAACAAGGTCATGAAGGCTTTCATAGGACATCAGCGTCCACCTCCCCTACCCAAACCTGAGTGATCGGACAAGAGAGGCAGAACGACAGCAACCCAACATCCCTGATCACCACAAGTTTCTATGACCAAGAACCCCCAAGCTCTGCACCTCTGTCTATACTAATCAAAAGCCTGAGAAAATAAATATGTTTTCAGTCTAGACTTAAACATTGAGACTGTGTCCGAATCCCGAACAGAGGCAGGAAGATTATTCCAAAGATGTGGAACTTTGTAAGCAAATGCTCTTCCACCAGCCGTGATCTTTTTAATTCTAGGAACTATAAGTAACCCTGCATCTTGTGAGCGAAGTAGACGCGCTGGGTTGTAGTGATTAATAAGTTCACTCAGATACTGTGGAGCCAGACCATGTAGCGCTTTAAAGGTTAGTCAAAGTATTTTGTAATCAATGCGGAATTTAACTGGCAGCCAGTGTAGAGATGATAGAACAGGAGTAATATGATCAAATTTTCTAGTTCTAGTTAGCACTCGAGCTGCTGCATTTTGAACTAACTGGAGTTTGTTTATGGATCTACCAGAGCATCCAGTTAGATGAGCATTACAGTAATCTAACCGAGAAGTTATAAACACATGGATCCGTTTTTCAGCGTCATTAACAGATAGTATATTTCTTATTTAAGAAATATTATGCAAATGATAGAAAGCAACTCTAGTAATATTATTGACGTGTGTATCAAAGGAAAGATCTGAATCTAGTGTGACACCCAAGTTTTTTACATCTGGGCTGGGAGTAACAGAGAAAGTGTTTAGGTTTAGCACCAGGTTAGACAACTTGTCTCTTGCAGCTTTAGAGCCAACAAGTAAAACCTCTGTTTTATCTGAATTAAGTAAAAGAAAATTACATGACATCCAGTTTTTTATGTAGTTTACACAATCTTCTATCTTACTGATTGTGTCAGTATCATTTGGTTTGGCTGATATATACAGCCGTGTGCCATCTGCATATCAGTGAAAATTTATGCCATGTTTATGAATAATTTCTCCTAGTGGAAGCATATAGAGTGTAAATAATAGCGGTCCCAGTACCGACCCCTGTGGAACACCACACTTAACTTTTGTAGTTTCCGAGCATTTATTATTTACATAAACAAATTGAGAGCGGTCAGTCAAATATGATTTGAACCAGGAGAGTGCGAGTCCTTTAACACCTACTGTATTTTCTAGCCTCTCCAGTAAAATGTTATGATCGACCGTATCAAACGCTGCACTAAGATCTAATAGAACAAGAAAAGAGACACATCCATTATCAGAAGACATGAACAACTCGTTAACTACTCTAATGCGTTTTCGGTACTATGGTTGGGTCTAAATCCAGATTCATTCAAATAAGAACATTACTGTTTGGAAACGACTTTTTCTAATATCTTAGAGACAAAAGGAAGGTTTGAAATTGGCCTATAATTAGATAAAACATGTGGATCAAGATTAGGTTTTTTAATCGGGTTTAATAACAGCACTTTTAAACAATGTAGGTACGTACCCAAGGCTAAGGGATGCATTGATTAATGTAAGCAGGGGCTCTACAATAGCTGGGAGTAAATCTTTAAGTAAACGAGTTGGAACAGGATCGAGTATACACGATGATGATTTTGATGATTTAATCAACGCAGTTGGTTCATTTGTTTGACTTTAGTAGTGCATGTTTAACTTTACCTGTAAAATCTTAAACAAAACCACACAAACACTGGAAAGTTCCTGAAAGAAATTTGATTTAATAAAATCATAAACTGTATATTAAATTTCACAGATCATAATAAAGTTGTTGCTCTAGTTGTTTAGTGTCAGAGTGTGTCTGTGTGCTTGAAATAAAAATCCAATACATCACATTTGTAAGTCAGTAGACCTTGAGGGATGGTGTATAATGCAACTGGTGTGTACAAATCTGTTATAACAGAAAAGCCTTTTTATAAATTACATGCAACACATGGATCAATAAACCCCAATCCCATTGGACTTCTCTCTTCCTCTGTTTCTTCTGACTCTACCTCTTGTGCAACTGCCTACACATAGAGAAAGTATTGTCCGATGTCCAATCAGATGTGAGGGTGTAAGGTCATTGCCCATCTCATCTATTTGAGATGAGCCCAGTGGACAGGAAGATACAGATGGCATTACAGCCAGAAGTATTGAGTGAGTGAAAGCGAAACACGAAGAGGGTGCTGTCTCAATTTTATCACCTTTACACCTGCAGTCATCATTCATCCCTCGAGTCAGATTGAAACTGTTCTGCCATTGTATATGCTCTGTGTCGATATTTTAAGAACTAAATCAAATTTAGACAAATCTACACGGGCAAGGCTGGAAAGATAATCTGATTGTGTGTGTGTGTGTGTGTGTGTTCTAATGCATTTTAACATGTGAAACTTTTTCTCAGGTAAGGGCGAGCGCCATCGCACAGGATGCTGACCAGAATTATGACTACGCATCCAATAGTGTGATCCTCCATCTAGACGTTGGGGACGAGGTGTTTGTGCAGCTGGATGGAGGAAAGGTTCACGGAGGAAACACCAACAAATACAGCACCTTCAGTGGCTTTCTCATTTACCCTGACTAACACCCAATCACAGATGAATCTGACGGTGAAACATCATATCCCTGAGTTTTAAAATTATGGTATTATGATGTGCATGTGTTGTTTTGATCATTTTTTAAAATCATTCTTACTTTTTCATGTTGTCCTTGCCAAGAGAGATTTTTCCAAACTGCACTAATCCACATTCATAAACACGTACACATTTAAACACATACCCAGAGTGCATTTGTGTTTAAAGTTAATATCCACAGGACTTCACTAATTCCACTCACAGGGAACACAGAAACAGGTCTCCTCATTTCTGTGCACTTGGTTGCCAAATAAATCAATACTTTTAATATAAAAGCAAAGCATTTAGCCAAATTCAATACTTTAATTCAGCCTAGTCTCAGTCCATCACATCCGTAGCATATATGCAACTTTACAGAACATGTAAAAACACTTATTTTAGTGTTTATTCAACATCTGTCCAAATGTGTGTCTTTATAATGCAAATTACCTTTACAACAATGTATACAGAACAGTATATCTTATCTTTGGATAAGTTTTGTCCAGCTTTTCAACAACACAGCAAAATACAGTATACATTAATTCATTCATCCACTCCATTCTGTTGAGGGTACTTGTGGCTGTCTTAGAAACATCGACCACAAGATGGGAACATACCCTGAACAGGGCAAGGCACCACACACTGTCTTAACCACATTTTCATTTATACTTATGTACAATTTAGAGTATCCATTTAACATATTGGGATGTTTTGGGGACGTTGAATGAAACTAAAGGACCCAGAGATCACCCACATGGGCATGGGAAGAACATGAAAAATCCACACTAGAGGATAACTGTTGGGGATGATAACTGTTAAAAACAGATCATAACCAGGACCAAAGGACCCTGCAGCTGTGCTGGACCAACACTAACTACTGTATCACCATGCTGCACCCTGGTGCAACTAATTAAGATTACTTAAGTTTAACCTAACGTTTCATTGCATTTATGGATAATCAGTACAAACACAAAGATAAAATCTGCTGGATAAAGTGGTTGTGACTAAACAATTTAGTTTACCAGTAAATACCTGTAAGTAATGAAGGTCAGTTCCGTCATTCACCCTCGGTAACCTGTTTATCTTGTTTAGGGCTGCGGTGGGTATAGAGCTTATCCTAGAATAACTGGTCACGAGGCATGAATGAACCATGCACAGGGCACCAACACACCTATTTATTTACACGTATGGACAATTTTTAGTAGCCAAAACACTAAGACAAGACAGTAAATATAATGTTTTGTAGTGGCCATAATCACACCTGTAAACAAACTGTCAGTGCTGTCAGTCATTATTGTCAATAGTGTTTATAATCTCTGAGCTTGCCACTCAGTGGCACAGTCAGCAGAAGGAAGTGTTGCCACATTAAAGGCTTAAACACTGCAGTAAGCAGCAATATGCACCCAGCCTCATGGTAAACGGAAGGCAAAATGCTTATAAGTGAATGTTAATGTGGCCAGTGATAGCTCAGGTAGTGGTCAGACTAGTAAACAGTAGGTTGCTGGTTCAAGCCCCACCACCACCAAGTTGCCACTGTTGGGTCCCTGAGCAAGGCCCTTAACCCTCAATTGCTCATCGTGTTCTGCTCATTGTGTAAGTCGCTTTGGATAAAAGCGTCTGCTAAATGATGAAAATGTAAATGTAAGTAATTAGTGATTTTTGGTATTTTTAGTACAGAGTAATGTTAAATTAATTTAAATGAATTTAAGACGTAGACTACAGATGCAGTATAAGACGGATATTAGATTGAGAAAGGGTCAAGTGTTCTTATTTTTTAGCCCATTCCATTCATAGTGGAAATTACAATCTTGACATTGCTTTTGTCTTTCTAATTGAACATGTTAGAAAATGAAAAAAGTGCCAACCCATATTATGTGATTGAATACAATGCGAGGAAATAAAGATTAAGGGTCTTGCTTAGGGGCCCAACAGTGACAACATGGCAGAGATAGGGCTTAAACAAACAACCTTTTGATCACTAGTCCAGTATTTTATTTCCTAAGCTACCACTGCCCTGACCACAACTTGAGTGTTCATCTTTGTCATTTATGTCCAGACTTTCCAGGTGCAACACACTTACTAACCTGACTTTGTCTATCAGACAGTGTTTAGGTAATGAAATCAAGAGCTTTGGATGACTGTGATCTGATTACTTTATCCTATATCTAAGTAATGTAGATATTTTAGTTAAAATGTATGGAATGACATTACAGTTACATTTTATGGATCATTTTAACTGATTGTGACCATTTGACCTGCTCTGTCAAAGCAGGAAAACACCAAAACCATACATACATGACTGTTAATGAAAATCTTTGGTCTATGAATGCTGTCTTTGTATTAAAAAAAAGGAAGTGCTATTTCTGGGTCATGTATAATCGGCCATGGACTAAATCACACTTGAAGAAAAATCCTGATTAAGACCAGACATAATCATGAAGAAGATCAAATGAACATCACTCTAAAAATGTTCTTGTATTATAAGAAGAAATCTTCATAACTGTATGTATGGTATGGCATGAATATATACCGTTACTGTTTATATTGTTTTCAGTTGTACAGTAGTATTAAAATGTACATTATATTTACATATATTTATAACTGATAAATGTAGCAGAAAAATACTAAACTCTTAAGTTCTGTGGTGTATTATACTACAAGGTGGAGTGTTGCTGTCAAAGTACCCCTACGCTGTTACTGATTTTGCCCTTACCATATCATATTAATAGCTGCTGTGTGATAAGTAAGACTTGGTTACTGTTTGGGAGAAAATGGAGCACCAACAATAAAAAAATAAATCACACTTAGTCATAGATTCTAGCAATCTTAATGAGAGTAAGAGTTTACAGACATTTCTATGACACAACATTTAATTAAGTTATTTATTCAACAAGATTGTTTCAGTATTTCAAACCAGCTTCTTTAGGGGTACTTTAACAACCTGTAGATTATATATTATTGACTATGTGTGTATTTATGTGAGAGGGAGAGAGAGAGAAAGTGGAACTGCACTTCTATTAAATCTGAAATACGCTAACACCTGTATGTCTGTGTTGCTTTAATGTGTGATTTATACCCCGATATTAAATGTTTTTTGCTGTGTTACTAGTAACGGATGGATTGTTGTCAGTATGCCTTGCAGTTCCAGAATGGTGCAGTTCTTTACTATAGACATTTATTCTGAGTATTAAAGACTATCTAAGAACATCTTGTAAAGCCTGCCTGTCATTAACAATCGTCTTCTTTGTTTTTTATGTTGTCCTTTATTGGATAATAGATTCAGGTGGACCAGTGGTTCTTAAACTGTGGTATGGGTTTAACTGGTGGTATGTAAAGCTCCTCTAGGTGGTTCACCTGAAGACCGCAAAACAAACCCATTTCATTTGTCCATTTGAGACATTTTGTAAAATTAAGAATCTATGATTTGTTAATACCCCTGAACTTTTATTTAACTGAGTGAAGTTAAAAAAAATTATATTTCCAGTGTTTTCACTGATCAACTTAATTGTATAGAATGGTTTAGAATTTGCTGCCTTTATCTTAACACTGTGTAACATCATTCCTGATAATTACACAACATTCCTGATAATTACACTTTTAAATGGTTTGAAAACTGAAGGTACTTTCATAATTGTTGCAGTTTTGGCAGTGGAATTTTTGTTTGATAAAAGACTTCTGCTCAACAGGCCTTAATCGCTGATCTTTCTCTTCATGATGCACCAGACACAGCTAGACTGCAGACAGGCCAGTCAAGCACACGCACTCTGTGTCTATACAGCGACACTGTTGTAGCATGTATAAATAAAGAATAAAGCCTGACATTGTCTTGGTGAAATAATCATGGACCTCCCAAGATAAGACATCATCTTGAATGCAGCATATTTCTCCAAAATCACAATATACATCTCCATGTTAATGGCACCTTTATACATATTTAAGTCACCCACACCATGGGCACTGATGCACTGTCAAACCATGATGTCTTGATTTTTGCTCCTTTTGCTGATAACAATTTGGATGGGCCTCTTCAATGGCATGGAGAGTTGATGTCTTTATGCATACAATTGATGTATAGCTTTCTCTTTTTGAAACAGAACAACACTAAATACAAATAATTTAATTAATTTAGGCAGTTATTGGTTAATTATAGGTGGTTTGATCAAGGGTGCTGTCTATAAACATTTGATAACCACTAAACCAAGAGCTTGTTTGATGGTTTCACTTCTTGCTCCATGAGTAGGTGAAGGAAGCCTGGGTTCTGTATCCAGTTAGAATTCACACCTACACTGGTTTTCCTTCAGCTAAAAGAACTGTGTTCTGTAGTGTGTGTTTGTGCGGTCCAATTAGAGGTTTCCCTACTGAAGGCCTCAAAGACTGTACCATACATTAACAAGCTCATGCACATAAATCAATACACACATCCCTTTAACATCATTTAAAATATCTTAAATACATGCTCCACAGCAGGAAAGTACATCTGCCCATTATTGAAAATATATGGAAGTCTCGAACACACACACATATAAACACACTAATTAGTTATCAAGCCACTGACAGTATTGATCATTATTCATCTCCCATTCCTCTCAGATTTCACACACACACACACACACATACACCCTTGGTAATGAGGGGGAATGGTTGCGGATATCTTACAAAAGGTCAAAGAGCTGCTTTTGGCAAGACAGAAAAAAGCACAGACACAACAGAGGATGACTGTGACGCAAACAAGGCTTAGAAAGAAAGAAATGCTGGTACAGTTGACATATGTTCACATATACTCATTACCAAACGGAGGCCAAAAGTGGAATAGTTTACTTACTTTTTATAAGAAATAAGAGAGTCTAGATATCAGTACAAGATGCAGAATTATCCTGTCATGGTGCCGATGTCAATATAATTTGTGGTAAGTAAAAAAAAAAAAAAAACAGTAGTGATACAACAGAGTTCAGAGGTGAGCTGAATCAGATGTGCCTGATAATGATAACGATGTATCAAAATTGTGCAAGTCCCATTTATTGGACTTTTCTTTAGTTTTTGTTTGAATAAATGTCCAGGGTATTTCTGCCTTACACCCAGTGTTTCCGGGAGAACCGGACACAACCCAACTTTTAGTTAGCACACTGATGTTAGCCAGCAGACACATTTTAAGTACCGAGTCAAGAATGAGTTAAGTGACCAGAGGCCCCACATAACCAGTCTGTTTGAATTAAACCTAAAAGAATCGTTTCATTGTTTTAGCCTCATGGTTTTCTTTGATACGATCCTCTGATTCTCTAGGTTATTGTAGTTCTGAGTGGCTTCTAGTGTTTGTTTATTGTTTATTTATTAGGATTTTAACGTCATGTTTTACACTTTTGGTTACATTCATGACAGGAACGGTAGTTACTCATTACACAAGGTTCATCAGTTCACAAGGTTATATCGAACACAGTCATGGACAATTTAGTGTCTCCAATTCAGCTCACTTGCATGTCTTTGGACTGTGGAAGGAAACCGGAGCACCCGGAGTAAACCCACGCAGACACGGGGAGAACATGCAAACTCCACACAGAAAGGACCCGGACCGCCCCACCTGGGGATCAAACCCAGGACCTTCTTGCTGTGAGGCGACAGTGTTACCCACTTAGCCACCGTGCCGCCCCGGCTTCTAGTGTAATGTAGACTTAAGTATATTTGCTCACCGATGAAGGGTCTCTAATCACCTGGCTAACATTAACTTACAGGGTGATGTTTTACAAGCGTATCCAGTTGTGATGCATTAAACCAAGCTTCCAAACAGTTTATTTTGCTGGTAGTAATATAAGGTATATTACTACCAGCAACATAAACTGTTTACTCAGAAATACAAGATATCAGAATCAGATTTATTGGCCAAGTATGTGGATACACACAAGGAATTTGGTTCCGGCTGATGGTATCTCTCTAGTATAAATACAGTATACAAGCAATGTACACATTAAACATTAAACACAAAAAATATACAAATTATAAGACTATATACAGGCAATATATAGAAAATGTATGGACGTGTGCATGTATGTATTACAGTATTCAGTGACCAGTGTATGTATGTACATATAAGCAGAGGTACACAGTGGGTGTGTTCAAAAAGCTAGTGAGCTCTCTACATAGACAGCATTTTACGTCATCCTATATGCGCTCCCGAGAATGAGGCTGTTCGAAATCCTAGATACCTTAATAAGCTGTCTAGTAAGGCATCTTAAAATTTCAATGTTATTTTGACTCAAGAAAGAGTGAGCATCGAAGGGGTCTTTAGTGATCAAGGCAATCCCAGCATTCAGTGCGGCAGCTCTTCTCTCACAGAAAATTTTTTAAAAACATGGCAGACGGTGCGGAGAAACGAATGGAGTAATTTTTCAACATAAATAAATTATTATTGATTTTTAACTTGTATAAACTTGCACAAGTGTATTTATTTGCAAGTTGTCAGCGAATTTAACCGTTTTCGGTACACGGAGGGAGATGTTAGTTGACATGCTAGCGCGCTGTGCCACCTCATCCCATTGGTTTGAATGGCAAGATGCTAACTGTGCTAGCTTAGTAAGCAAAACCCGATGGAATCGCTGTCTAAGTAGCGCGTTCGAAAAAACCTGACTTATAAGTCAATGACTTATTACAATCCTCTCTACTGAGGCAGCTGCCTATGTAGGCAGTAAGACAGCAAGGCAGCTCACTAGGTTTTCGAACACACCCTATATCTGGTAACATACCAGTGGTGATATACAGTAATTTACAGATATGTAAGCTTATCAATGGGAGAGAAATGCTGCAGATTAGACTGAGACAGGCCGATATGTATGAAACAGAAGGAAACTGCTGCTACTGTGGGAATTAGAAAGCGTTTGGTTATTATTTTAAGTAGTGTTCACTTTGAATCTTAGTGACGCCGTGTGTGCGCAGGCATATCAGCATAACAACCGGTTTATTACTCCGCTGTTTGAGTTGCGCAGTGGGCAGAGCGCATCACGCGTATTTTTCCGCCCTAGGTTCAAGTCCGGCGAAACTAAAGTAACACAAGCAGGGCCGGCGCTACGGGGGTGCTGGGGTGGGCAATGCCCCCCTCCAGATTTTCTCACTTCCCCCCTAAGCAACGCAGTCCAGAACCGGGGCTGCATGTCAGTGTGAAGATGGATTATGTAAAAATGTTGTTTGCACTATTGAGGAAAAATGTTTTTCCTAAAATATGGTTCTGATTTAGTATTATAAAGAATTAAAATAATAAATGTTAAACAGCCTAAATCAAACATTTTGATAATGTTCCTATGACTGTGTAAGACCCGTTATATTTTTTATAGGTGCAACCCTAACCGCCTACCCCCCGCTCCCGCTCAGGTAAACACCCGCCATCCCACCCTCCACCCTATGCCCTCCGCCAACCCATGGTGTTCCTTATTTCCAGTTCTAAAAGTTGGCTACCATAGGTACAACGTTAGACATTTTGTCTTTGTGCCGTTTTCAGTCTAATACAGGTAAAATGGGTTGGCTTATTATTGCTCTCTGTTTTTATTTACAGTTTTATAATATCCAAACTTTTGATTTCAAAATTTGTATCATCAGGCACATTTAGTAGATGCAGAGTTTCTATATTTGTTGACCTTTTGTGTTAAACATACTGAGTACTACCTGCTCTTCTCTGTCCCACAGCGCCATCTAGCGGAGAGAAACCGTTAACATCGGTAATAACCCGTTAGGATTTTAACGGTTTGGTTTTAAATAGTTCAACCACTTCGGTAATAAATGTCTATTAATGTCTATAAAATATAATGTTCAACAAGCTCATAGTTAGGTGCCCATATACTTTTAACCACTACTGTAAGTTGACAAATCTTATTTTATAAGCGTTGAGCTATTTAATTATGAACATTGATAATGTGTATATAATTATGCATAGAGCCATGAAGTCTTTATAGATGAACACCAGTAGAATGGGTCATACCGCAGAACTAAGTGAATTTAAACAAAGCACTGTCACCTTCCCTTCCTTCTACCATCACATTGAAATTATGATAAGGTAAGTCTGAGATCAAATATAAACACTACATACCATCAGCATCATGTATTTATAAAGCTTATATTATTTGGCTGTATGTTGCATCATTGTAGTCTGTGGCCCATGACCAGATATGTAATTATTAATCGGGCCCTCAGTGGGTAAAAGGTTCCCCACCCCTGTTTTAGGCAAATTCGAAACACTGCAACTGAATGCACATATTGTTTGCCCTTGTATCATTTTTGGGAGATGGGGGGGATGGGACTCAATGGTTAGTCAAAGGCTCGCCATGTTGGCTCGAAACCCGACCGGTTTCAGTTGGAGCTTGACGTTGGAGCTTGACGTTGGAGCTTGACGCTGGAGCCAAAATGGACGCTGTTGCATTTCTGCCTATTCTAATTGCAGAAACACGCTCGTCCAGCAGAGTGTGCTCTGCGTCAAACTCGGACTGGAGACAAAGATGGCGGTACGGAAGAAAGACGGCGGGCCGAATGTAAAATATTTTGAAGCGTCTGATACCGTCTCGCAGTTCGACAATGTACGAGTTTGGCTGGGAAAGAATTACAAAAAGGTACTCGCTTATAAATCTGTAATTAAAGCATACAGATAGGTGGTTATTTATGAGTGATGAAGGAGGAGGGATGAGTGGAGGCAGAAAGCGGGTATACTGGGCAGAATCAGGGAGGAGAGAGACATGGAGAGAAATCCAGCTGTTTAGCCAGTCAATCCAGTCTAACAATAGAAGATGCCGGATCACTGTGTGGAGCAAACGTGTTCTACCCGATATATAAACAAAACAGCAGAGTTTAGTACACTGTCTGTGTTTTAAACCTGGATCTAACGTGTATGGGCCACGTTTAATGTGATATAATGATGGAGCCCGGCTGCGTTTTTCTTTATCTTAGGAGAAACTAAAGCGAACTAGCGGTTACTGCTGCATCTGCACACACACACACACACACGTTTTTCTTTTACCCTAAACACAATCAGTCCAGATGTGCAGCCAGGTGTGCGCCCTATACTGTATTTAATATCCTAGTCCTACACGTTTCAAACGTCGGGATGATTTTTTTGTTGTATGCGCCCCTCCCCTCATCATTATCCGCTCCAGTTTAACCTCCAAATCTGAACTGTACCCTGTCATGGGAACTGTATTCATCATCTGCTGTGATCACCACAAAGAAAAGTCATTACAAGATATTTAAACAATAGGAAAGTATCCCTGTCTTCTCAAAACTCATCTATTATGGGATTTCAGGACAGTTACTGCATGACTATTTTTTCTGTCCAAAGTTTTGTTTTGTTGGGTTTTGGTTTGTTTACTTTTTCATGTAGGTATTTAGACTTTATGTCTAAATGTAGACATTTATATACTTAAACACTGCCTGGCCAAAAAAAAACTGGATTTAACTAAGCCAAGAGGTAAGAACCTCCCATTGGATAATTACTGCATGGGTGATAATGTTTCAGCTGGCAACAAGTTATTTAACCCTGTTGGTCTTCCTCTCTTCATCCTTCATCTGTTTTTGTTTATTTTTTTTCACCATATTGAGGAAACCTCTCTCATCTGTTAACACTATCATGCGAACGCTACCTGGCTAACTCGTGAGCTGTATCTAATCTGCACAGCGCTCCATAGCTACTTTTAGTGGCAAACAATATTATATGATTAGCTGCCTAGCAAAGCCTACAGCTGTTGTATTACCTATGCTACGGTATGGTGGTATTTGAAAAATCTATACGGTATGAGGAATTAAAGACGGTATACCGAATGTACCATCATACCACACAGCCCTACAGCATACAATAATGTACACTGTATTCCTTATTATCTGGCTTTATCATTATATGACTTTGCTTTGTGATCATGTCAAGTCAAATTTATTTATATAGAGCTTTTTACAATGGACATTGTATCAACTTTACAGAATCCAGGACCAACAGACAAAAAAACCCCTACTGAGCAATCCGAGGGCGACAGTGGGAAGGAAAAACTCCCTTAAAATTACAGAAAGAAACCTTGAGAGGAACCAGACTCAGCAGGGACACATCCTCTTTGGGTGGCCTAGAGGATATTTTAAATAAATAGTATTTACACAAATCATACAAACACACAATTGAATTGTACTGAAAGTTATAACTAGCAAAAAATAACTAGTGTTCTTCATTGTTCAGTCCAGTCTGTGATAAAGTCCTTTGTAAGTTCTGGACATTTTGGTGCAAACATGTCAGGTTTCCGTCACATCTAGTAGAAGCAGCATTGTTGGCACAGCAGTATCGACTTGCAGTCTTTAACCTCGAGAGCGTGAACAGGTTTCCGTAAGAACCACTTCGGGGTAAAACAACAGAAGATGTAGTTACAATGTGAAACCGTTAAGAGTAAAATGTCAGTTTTACAGAGAGAAGCTTTAGACTCCGGCACCCCTAATTATTACAGCATAACTAAGTTTGCTTGTTTAGTTTAATCATCACTCTTCATCATCAGTCTTGCAATGAATTTGCGCCCTGTCCAGGATATATGCCTTGTGCCCATTGTTTCCAGGACATGCACCAATTCTGACCAGGATAAAGCGGTTGATGAACATTTAAAAAAGACATACATATATTACTCTATTTAATTGTACACTATTATATTTTACACTATTATATCACTGAAATTGACTTTTAAGTCTGTTTTTGTTATAATTGTAATCTTGCGTTCAATTAAATTGATTTAAGTTAAATCATGTCAATCTTCTGTCAGTGTCAATCTGTAAAATCAAACTGAAGACATCTGTCAACTGTCAGTTCCTTTACTACTATATTTATCATAAATTAAGTAATAACTGATAGTAATTGTCTGTTTCCCAGCCCCATACTGCCTAGCTGCTTACCATTTCTTTCTAACCACTACATTTTAATTTTAGTATGTTTATGTCACACATGTTGAAGATGTGCTAGACAGAGATAATACTTTTAAACAACATTGGTTTCTACAACAAGTTAAATAAAATGTGTTCAGATTAGTTGCATATACTTACTGTCACGTCACGTGAGTGTCGCACTAATCTCAACTGTTTGTGTCAGCTGTTCATAGCAGCAGTCTTGTAGTTATTGTAGAAGGAAGCTCAGCTGACAAAGTCATTAAAAACAAGACAGACATATTCATTGTTTTTGTCAGTCTTTGCAGTGTTAGCCCGGTTTATGCTCTGAAAAGCCACACAATATGAATTTCAAAAGTCTCACAGCTTTACCAGGAAGATCAAAGGTTCTTAACTGTCCATCATGAACTGAGTTAGGTAGTAAACGTGCACCAGAAAAAGACAGAAGTGCATATATTTTGTTGCCTTTTTAAACAATGTGCCTTCATGCTTTCACAGAGACAAGGCAGTTAGAGATTTTAAGATTAAAGACTTTACATTATTAGTGGTTGTGTCCTATAGCTGCCCATTATTCACCAGGAACAAAATTTTTTATAATTCAAATGGTAAAAATTATCAAGTAAAATTCAGACCTATTTAAATTTCCAGCATTTAGCAGACACTTTTATCCAAAGCGACTTATCCAAAGAGAGCAATTGAGGGTTAAGGGCCTTGCTCAGGGACCCAACAGTGGCAACTTGGTGGTGGCGGGGCTTGAACCGGCAACCTTCTGTTTACTAGTCCAGTACCTTAACCACTGAGCTATCACTGGCCCTATTTAAATCCTCTGTCTAATCAAACCTTTGTCTTTGCTCATTTAGAAGCATTACATTAATCAATGCAACATTGTCAATAGTTTCTGTTATTATTAAAATAACCAATGCCTGATTTATTTTCTCTGTCTCTGTGTAGTATATTCAAGCCGAGCCGCCCACCAATAAGTCTTTGTCCAGTCTGGTTGTTCAGCTACTGCAGTTTCAGGAGGAAGTTTTTGGACGACATGTCAGCAACCCTCCTCTCACCAAGCTGCCGGTACACACACATTACTACACTCTTGTGCTTCCAGAACTCAAAATAAATGCACATATCACAACCAGTTCTACACCCCCAACATTACAGCTCTAGTCTGACAACATAGCTTGATAAGCATGTTCTAACTGCTATGACTGTTTGTTTTCAGATGAAGACTTTTTTGGATTTTAAGGCTGGTGGAGCTTTGTGTCATATTCTCGCTGCTGCTTATAAGTTTAAGAGTGACCAAGGATGGTAAGATGCTCTTGTGGTCTTATAAAGTAAAATACAGAGCTGCAGTAAAGAGGAAATACTTATTTTATGAACATTTGTGTTACAGGAGGAGGTTTGATTTTCAAAACCCATCCAGAATGGACCGTAACGTTGAAATGTTTATGACCATAGAAAAGTCTTTGGTACAGGTAAGACTATAGCTCAGTCATGCAATTAGTAATAACACTGTAATAATGTCAAATCCAAATCAAATCAAGGTTTATTTGTCACATACATAGTCATGCTTTTGTGACTGCTCGGCCACACGTAGTAAACATTTATATGACACAATAAGTGCTTCCTTTTTATTCAAATTTATTTTGAAATTGTGCGTCTTTTTTTAAAGTAATCTATATCTGACACTAATCTGAATGGTTCATGAACCAATCCATAATGCGCACATGTATTCCACTCCACCTGACATTCATTTCTACAAGTGCTTTCAGAACTAATTTTACTGTTCACTCATTTAACATCACCTGTTAATTAATTTCAAATGCAAAAATACACATTTCAAGATTAAATATTAAATATTCTATATTTAGTTAGCTAATGTGCAATACCGTGAGTGTTCTTTCATACCTAACTGTTTTAGATCTTTAAACTAAAGTAATTTAATACAAAGTGAACTCTAGCAAAACTCAAAATAATTTTTACATTATCATTTCATATATCAAAGGATTTTTTTATTATTGGATTGAATTTTGGTACCACAGAGAAAAATATTTGAAAATGCACTTAAAAATTATGTAATCTTTGTACAAAAAACAAAAGTAACTCATTTTTTTTTTTTGTGATAGAATAATTGTCTGGCTCGGCCTGTAATCTACCTGAGCTCGGAGATTGAGCCCAAGCTGCTGGGGAAACTGAAGGACATTGTTAAACGACACCAGGTACCTCTACACACAGTGTGTGTGTGTGTGTGTGTGTGTAATGTTGTTGAACTTGGCTTGTTTGTGTTTTCATTGTTATAATGTTGTGTGTGTTCTTGTGTTTCAGGGATCAGTAACAGATGATAAACAATCCAGTACTCATGTGGTGGTGCCCATTCCTGCCAGTTTGGAGGAGGGTGAGTCAGTTAAATCTGAAACATTGCACAGTGATTAGATTTTTCAGTAGATGATTTAATAATGAAGAAAGTGCATTTCTGGGTTGTTTAGAGGAATGGGTCCGTCCAGTCATGAAAAGGGATAAACAGATGCTGCTGCACTGGGGTTATTGGCCTGACAGGTAACCCTAATTTGCATTTAGGATGAAATATTTGAATTGCTTGCAAATAATATTTAATTTTCACCGATTAAGGTGACATTGGGTGTAAAACTGCTAAACGAGCAAACCTACTCGAACAGTGTCTTTTGCATGACGATGCTCTATTTTGTTGTGTAGTTATGACACGTGGATCCCATCCAGTGAAGTGGAGGCAGTAGTGGAAGATCCACCCACTCCAGAGAAACCCAGAAAGGTCTATAATCTATCTTACTACATTTAAATTTTTCTCAGTCCAACTCATATTTTCATTTTATTTGCCCTTTTAATCAGCTGACCACCGATCTCTCTTATCTCTGACTGTTAATGTGTGGGTAGGTTCACGCTAAGTGGATTCTGGATTTGGACCAGTATAATGAGTGGATGAATGAGGAAGACTATGAGATTGTGGAGGAAGGCACGAGAAGAAAGAAGATTTCAGCCAAGACTCTGACAGATGAAGTGACCGCTCCAGATGAAAGGAGAGATAAAAAACCTGCTAACACCAAGAAAAGGAAGCGTTCGCCCTCTCCATCCCCTACTCCTCCTCCACAGGAGAGCAAGAAGAAAAACACCAAGAAAGGGTATGTGAGGAGAACACCCACAAAATGTCTTCTGCAAAAGTTTGGATATATTTGAAAATAATTACAGAGTATTTCAAATATGTTTTAATATGTTACATTTAGCAAATGAATTTGCAGAAAGATGTCACGTTTAGGTTTGTTTTCTTGTAGAAGACGTGTTAACTTCACCCGTTTTCACTAAGAAACAGAGTGTGTGTGTTTAAAGGCCAACTACACCCTACACTAAGTCTAAGCGGGGACAGAGAGAGGAGGAACCAGAGGATCTAACTAAAGATGTGGACGAGCCATCACCTGTGCCTGCACCAGACGAGTCTTCACTAAATAAAACAGGTAGCACATCAAATACACACTGATGAGTTTACTGGTTATGACCTGGTCCAATAAGTAAACTTTTTGTTGCCCCAGGTTTCTAGAATATGGTAGCAACAAGGACAATATTAAAATCTAATTTAAATATTAAAACACCTGGTAATTGGACACTTTAGTAATCATTAAAAACATGCTCAGCTGCAACCAGTCACCATCTGCATTACACACCAGGCTGATTTTCCTCCATTTAACATCAACTGTAGTGGTTTTGATTACTTCAGAATAAAATCAGCAGATCCTTGACTATTCCACTACTAGTAGTACATGTTACTGAATAATTCACTGAAGCTGCAAAGGTGTTTTTTTTTAAAGGCTTTAAAATTGTGAAAAGGCAAAGGTTTAGAGACTGATGGAGAAGGATTTTTCTACTTAGAGCATTCTATATACAGGGGTTGGACAAAATAACTGAAACACCTGTCATTTTAGTGTGGGAGGTTTCATGGCTAAATTGGACCAGTCTGGTGGCCAATCTTCATTAATTGCACATTGCACCAGTAAGAGCAGAGTGTGAAGGTTCAATTAGCAGGGTAAGAGCACAGTTTTGCTCAAAATATTGCAATGCACACAACATTATGGGTGACATACCAGAGTTCAAAAGAGGACAAATTGTTGGTGCACGTCTTGCTGGCGCATCTGTGACCAAGACAGCAAGTCTTTGTGATGTATCAAGAGCCACGGTATCCAGGGTAATGTCAGCATACCACCAAGAAGGACAAACCACATCCAACAGGATTAACTGTGGACGCAAGAGGAAGCTGTCTGAAAGGGATGTTCGGGTGCTAACCCGGATTGTATCCAAAAAACTTAAAACCACGGCTGCCCAAATCACGGCAGAATTAAATGTGCACCTCAACTCTCCTGTTTCCACCAGAACTGTCCGTCGGGAGCTCCACAGGGTCGATATACACGGCCGGGCTGCTATAGCCAAACCTTTGGTCACTCGTGCCAATGCCAAACGTCGGTTTCAATGGTGCAAGGAGCGCAAATCTTGGGCTGTGGACAATGTGAAACATGAATTGTTCTCTGATGAGTCCACCTTTACTGTTTTCCCCACATCCGGGAGAGTTACGGTGTGGAAAAGCCCCAAAGAAGTGTACCACCCAGACTGTTGCATGCCCAGAGTGAAGCATGGGGGTGGATCAGTGATGGTTTGGGCTGCCATATCATGGCATTCCCTTGGCCCAATACTTGTGCTAGATGGGCGCGTCACTGCCAAGGACTACCGAACCATTCTGGAGGACCATGTGCATCCAATGGCGGTGCCGTGTATCAGGATGACAATGCACCAATACACACAGCAAGACTGGTGAAAGATTGGTTTGATGAACATGAAAGTGAAGTTGAACATCTCCCATGGCCTGCACAGTCACCAGATCTAAATATTATTGAGCCACTTTGGGGTGTTTTGGAGAAGCGAGTCAGGAAACGTTTTCCTCCACCAGCATCACGTAGTGACCTGGCCACTATCCTGCAAGAAGAATGGCTTAAAATCCCTCTGACCACTGTGCAGGACTTGTATATGTCATTTCCAAGACGAATTGATGCTGTATTGGCCGCAAAAGGAGGCCCTACACCATACTAATAAATTATTGTGGTCTAAAACCAGGTGTTTCAGTTATTTTGTCCAACCCCTGTATATTATATATATATATATTTTTTTTTTTTATTTTTTTTTTTTTTTATTTTATATTGGGTGCTCTTAGCTTGTCGGTTATCCCTACTGAGAGCCCTGACCTGGATGGACTTCATTAATCAGATCAATCAAATGCCACTCAGCATTAAATTCACCTAACATTCGAACAGTTCTGCATATATAAACAATAAACAAATATTTGATTGTGGGCAGAAAGGTGGTAGCAGTGGTAGCTAAGTGGTTAAAGTATAGGGCTAGTAATTGGAAGGTTGCTGGTTCAGGCATATGTCAGGTTGCTACTGTTGGGCTCTTGAGCAAGGCTTTGGACTTTGGACATGTTGCTTTTTCTTTTGCAAAATGTGTAAATAAAGCTGGAAAAAGCTCTAAACTTTCTGGTTTGGATTATGTATTAAAGAGCAGAATTTTGTGTGTGTGTGTGTGTGTGTGTGTATAGTGACCAAGAAAGACTCAGAAGCAACCCCAGTGAAAGGAGGGACTGAAGGTGGTGAGTAGTTGTCTTACTTTTCACTCGGTTTTCAGCTTTGTGTATCAGTCAGATAAGTAGTTTGTTCATATAGCACTGATCTTACACCACTCTGTCCCATAGACGAGCAGGAGGATGAGGCTATGGAGACTGTGGGAAAGGTATACCAAAAAGTATTTATTGTTAAAATGAGCCTGAAATGTAAAGATGACTTATTTAGAACTTTCTCTTATTGAAGGTTAATCATATTTGCTCAGTTTGGGTTATAATTTTTCTTTTTGTGTGTTTTTAGGAGGAAGAGGAGGGTTCCCCTAGTGTAAAGGGTGAGCCGGTAAAAAATACTGACCTGCATGAGGATAATGTGACGGAGCAGACTCACCATATTATTATTCCCAGCTATGCTGCCTGGTTTGACTACAACAGGTAATTCAACTACATCAAACTCTCTGTATTTCAAAGTATAATAGCCACCCTCAAACTATAAATTATTTTTCTCTTTTGTGCTTCTCTCTGGCAGTGTTCATGCTATAGAGCGTAGAGCTCTTCCTGAGTTCTTTAACGGAAAAAACAAATCGAAGACCCCTGAGATGTAAGTGTACACAGAATTGTCAGAATTGTGTTGAAAAACATACCTCATACACCTACTGTAACGTGCAGACTGGAATATTGCATCTATAACCGGTCAACTAACCTCGCTGTCTTTCTGTATTGCAGTTATCTGGCATACCGGAACTTCATGATTGACACATACCGACTAAACCCACAGGAGTATTTGACGTCTACAGCTTGCCGTAGAAACCTGGCAGGAGATGTGTGTGCAATCATGAGGTTAGTAGGGGTGACAACAACAGCCCCATTCACATTTAAAACCCTGGACATTACCAGGTTTTCTTTATAGGGAACATCAAAGCTTTGTGTCATTTACAGTTGTTTTTTTTCATACAGTCTTTACTGGTCATGCCTATCACATATAACATGTAACAATCGAATAAAAGGCCAGTTGAAGATTATGATGATAATGTTTGTTTGTTTATTAGGATTTTAATGTCATGTTTTTACACTTTGGTTACATTCATTTACATTTACGTTTTTTAGCATTTAGCAGACGCTTTCATCCAAAGTGACTTACATTATACAGTCTAAGCAATTAAGGGTTAAGGGTCTTGCTCAAGGGCCCAACAATGGCAACCTGGCTGTGGTGGGGTTTGAACCAGCAACCTTCTGCTTACTAATCCAGTACTCTAACCGCTAGGCTACAACTGCCCTATCACAAAGTCAGACTGCCCAATGACATTCATGACAGAAACGGTAGTTACTCATTACACAAGATTCATCAGTTCACAAGGTTATATCGAACACAGTCATGGACAATTTACTATCTCCAATTCACCTCACTTGCATGTCTTTGGACTGTGGGAGGAAACTGGAGCACCCAGAGTAAACCCACGCAGACACGGGGAGAACATGCAAACTCCACACAGAAAGAATGATGATAATGCATAACAAATCTCTCTCTCACACACACACACACACACACACACACACACACAGAGTCGCATTTCGCTTTTTCTACTGCTGCTGACCTCCACTCCTAATTAAGGAGAGCTGTGATTAACACGTGTGCAGTAGCCGACTGCTTCTTTTTTTTTTACCTGCATGAGGCAGCTTCGTATGGAGATTCATATCACATATATCATATACTCATGGAGAGTAATACACCAATCTCCATTACCCCAGTCTGATTGTGCAGGCACCATCGATCAGCCAGCAGAGGTCGTAATTTCAGTCATGAGGAGCAACAGTACTCTACATTTTTAAGGCAGTTTATGTCTTCTGAGAATGGAGCTCTAATTAGCAGCAGAAGTTTTAACGGCCTGTGCCTGGCAGTTCACATAAATTTTTAATCATTTCAACTTGCTGAATCACTCAGTAATTGTTTGACCCAAATCCCTTCTGACTTATGTAGGAAGTAACACATTAGCCTACACAGCAATTACTCCAAAATTGGACATCGACATTGGATATAAACATTAAGTTGTGCGCACATGATACTCCTTAGTAGTTATTTGATTGTGAATTGCTGTGTGTGATCACAGTTGGTTTCAAAAACAGTAAGAATTATGTGTGTGTGTGTTATGTGCAGGGTCCATGCATTTCTGGAACAATGGGGTTTAATCAATTATCAAGTGGATTCAGAGAGCCGACCGACTCCCATGGGTCCGCCGCCCACATCTCACTTTCACGTTTTGGCAGACACACCATCCAGCCTTGTGCCACTGCAGCCTAAAGCTTCTCAGGTACTCACACACAGGTGTACAAGCCTGTCCCATACATACACACGCTCAATTAAACATGCCTGAAGTCCTCAAGTTATAAACAGCTGTTAAAAATGACCCACACATACTATGTGTACCCTATAGACCCCATCCTCGCAACAGATGATGCCTTTTAGCGACAAAGTCAAAGACAAGCCTACAGATCTGCAGAACTTTGGGCTGAGGACAGACATGTACAGCAAGAAAAGTGGTACAGGTACAGCCAAGGTAAGAGGGTAGCGTGTCTGCACGTGTAGCTAACTGGTCATTTTGCTAATACACTATATGGTCAAAAGTACTGAGATACCCATTCTAATTATTAAATCCATGTGTTCCAGCCAGAACAATTGCTAACTGGGGAAATAAATCAATTATTTAAAGGAAATTATAGGTTTCCAACTGTGCAGCATCAATTTAGGGAAGGCCTTTTCCTTTACCAGCATTTAAAAAAACATTTTTTTACCCCCTTTTCACCCACTTTTTAGCCAACCAGTTTCTACCCGTCAATCATCCTCTCACTAATGCTGGTCCCTGCTCCCGATTGGGGAGGACGAGGCTGCTCCACGCCCCCTCCGAAATGTGCACAGCAATCGAACATCTTATCACCTACACTTGACGAGCGCAGTACGGTACAGCGCTGTGCACGGAGGGCCACACCCCCTACCGCACTCCTTCCCCATCTCCGTGCAGGCGCCACCAAGCAGCCAGCAAAGGTCGTAATCACACTAGAGTCCCCATCCGGCTTTAGTCACGCCCCTTAACTGAACAACAGGCCAATCGTTGTTCATGTAGCCACTCAGCCTCAGCCGGCAAGGCAGAGCCGTGGTTCGATACGATGTATTCGAGATCTCAGCATTGGTGAACAGCGTGTGTTTTACCGCTGCGCCACCTGAGCGGCCCTTTACCAGCATTTTATCCTTTTTATCCAAGTGTAGTTGTATCTCCTCTACTGCTGCAGACCCCGACCCATAAACCGAAAAGGGTCATACCTAACACGCGCCCCCTCCCACACAAGTAGTAGTCCTTTCAACCAGGTATTTTTTACCTGCATGTAGCGCAGGAGACGCTGCTGCTGGAGGTACTTTACGTACAGACAGACAGACATAGCCAATCATGTCTGTGTAGGCCAATAGCCAGTAGCAGAGCTGAGATTCAAAACTAGAGAGCTGGAGATCTCAGCAGTGGCGGGCTAGCAGATTAGACCGCTGCACCACCCGAGCTTCAGCATGCTGGATTTTCGAAGAGAACGAAGTGGGCTTTTTATTCCAGAACCTTAAACCAAACCTCTTGAGAATGTTTTTAATTCTGATTAGAGCTTTTTACATAGCAGTTATTTTTCAGTTACAATACTTTTTACAGGTTAAAAATGCAGCCAGTGCTACACGGGAATGGACTGAACAGGAGACGCTGCTGCTGCTGGAGGTACTTTACAGACAGACAGACAGACAGACTACACCCACATGTCAACTTGCCCTGTTTTTTTGTGCATGTACTTTGAGCTGATTGCTGATGGGCTGACTTTGTACCTACAGGGTTTGGAGATGTACAAAGATGACTGGAACAAAGTATCTGAGCATGTGGGCAGTCGCACACAGGACGAGTGCATTCTTCACTTCCTAAGACTGCCAATCGAAGACCCGTATCTGGAGAATGGTTCCTCATCTCTTGGTCCATTTGCTTATCAGCCAGTGCCATTTAGTCAGGCAGGAAACCCAGTCATGAGTACGGTGGCTTTTCTGGCCTCAGTGGTTGACCCACGAGTCGCCTCTGCTGCTGCCAAGTCTGCTCTGGGTAAGTAGTCAAAAGTTTTTTATTGTTTAAATGACCCTTGTTATTGTATGCCTGTAGGTAGCATATTAGCATACTTTGAAATTTGACCTTAGTATGGCAGTATACATATATATGTCATATAAAAACATCATATACAGTCCAATATTATTTTCAGGGTATGGTATACATCAGGCTTTTTTGCCATTTTTTCCTGAGTGTTGCTCCCTTATTGCCACACACTACCATGGTTTAAACCTCTGGACCAACTGTGAGGAGGACGTAGTTATTCAAATATTTGCAAACACCTTAGCACACCAGAGCTGACTTCTTGAACTTGTGAATTCGAATCTCAGCTCTGCTACCAGCAGGCTGGACCCCTACATGAACAATGAACAATTGGCTCGTTCATAGGGAGGGTGGTGGAGGGGATTCCTCATAACTGATGCAATTACGACCTCTGCTGGCTGATTGATGGTGCCTACATAGAGGCGAGGAATAATGGAATCAGTGCTTGGCTTTCTGATCCACATATGAACCTGCCTCGTATGGGTGAAAAGATGCTGTAGGCTACTGTACGTGTGTGTTAGTCACGGCTCTCCTCAGAGTGAAAGTCAACATAAGTAAAGAGAAAGCTATATGCAATCGGGTAGTTGGATACGTCAATATAGGGAAAAAAATTGTGGAAAAAATGCAAGAAAATGCATAAATTAAGTCTAATAATAAATAGACAGCCTGTGAATACAATTATATGTCAGATTCAGTGTTTGCACAAATTGATCCAAATCTCTTCGTGTGTGTGGCAGAGGAGTTCTCTCGTATGAAGGAAGAGGTGCCGGCAGCTTTGGTCGAGGCTCATGTGCGGAGGGTGGAGGAGGCAGCCAGGGTGAGCGGAAGACCGGATCCACTGTACGGCCTCGAGGGTAGTGGCATTGCTGGAACTGGTCTGGAGGACTCTGACAAGCCTGGTAACACACACACACACTCACACACAAAGCCATCCTCAAGAGCTGTTCTTGGATTTTGGAAATGTGGATGTAGGTAATGTGTACATATGTCACTGTAGCGGAGGAGAACAATGAAGAAAGCAAGAGCAGTGATGGACAGTCCAGTGAGGACAAGAGAGAAAACAAGGTAAAAAGCTGCTCATTAAGAGTTCATCACTTGATTCAAGTCACCTACATTTAGCAATTGCATTAAAGCAAACTATCATTTTAATGGTTGTGTGTTATTTCTGTCTTATTGGCCACTCAGGAGAGTAAAGATGTAGCAAGTGAGGAGGAGGAGAAGCAAAGTGAGAATGGAAAGAAGGAAGAAGAACGAACGAGAGAAGGAGAGACCGAAAGAGAGGCAGAGAAGACAGATTCAGAGATGGGTATGTTTCCAGGATTTACATGGTGTGTAGTTTTAGGCAGGGTTACTTTATTCAACCACTAGGCAAGCCATAGCCTAGTGGTTAAGGCACAGGACTAGTAATCCAAAGGTTGCTGGTTCAAGCCCCACCACTGCTAGGTTGCTGCTGTTGGGCCCTTGAGCAAGGCCCTTAACCTTCAATTGCTCAGACTGTATACTGTAATGTAAGTCGCTTTGGATAAAGGCGTCTGCTAAATGCTGAAAATGTAAATGTATTCATGTATTTATTTTTAAAATTTGCTATGAACACTACCTAACCAGCTTCTTTTTAAAAACACATCACTCGGGTGCCGCAGGAGTAACATATGCTAGCACACCAGTTCTGACCTCTCAAACCTCGCTCACGGCAGGTCTGGCGCTAATACAGACAATGATTGGCTTGTCCGACGGTGGGAATGCCGGAGAGGATTCCTAATAACTGCTGCAATTACGACCTCTGCTGGCTGTTCCATGGAGGGGCAGGGGGATAATAATCATTAATTAATAATTAATAAAAGAGTTGGCTATGAAAAACGCTATATAAAATGGACCAAAATATATTTTGGATATTCCGCTAGCACACCAGCACCGAGATTCTGAACTCATTCAAAACTCGCTGTTGCCACCGGTCGGCTGGGCGCCATCTAGCGGGCATAATTGGCAGTGCCTGCAGGGAGGGATGACGGTAATATGTGGGCGGGGTCTTCAAACGCTGTGTAAGGACCCTGATTGGCGGATAGAGGCGCTTGTGCAGAGTGCATAGGTGGAAAAGGGTTTCGTTAAGGGTTGTGCGTGGCTCGGAGGAGGCGTGAGCAGCAATATACACACCTCAACTGCAAAAAATTGGGGATCCCCAACAGTGGAAGACAAATTGACTAAATTGATTAAATTGGAAGAAAATGGGAGAAAAATGCATAAAATATATATAAACACAAATAAATAAATAAAATAAAAAATTAACAACGCTACAATTAAGTGAGGCCAAGGAGTCAGTAAACCGCGACATTTCAACTGCAGTAAATGGAGACGAAGGACTGAGTGAGTTAGTGAGTGTTGGCTTGTATGACATATTACTGCTGTATGATAACCAGCTCAAGCATTAACCTGTCCTCCTGCCTTTCTTCAGGCGATGGTGAGAAGGAGAAAGACGGAAAGGAGGGATCAGATGAGAGTCTGAGGGAAGGAGAAAGTGATGGAGAGAGAAAAGCTAAAGTGGAACGGGATGTCGGGGAGGGAAATCTAGCCACTGCAGCCGCCTCTGCTCTTGCTGCTGCTGCCGTTAAGGCCAAGGTAAGAGCTCAGTGGCAAAGGAATCACATGCGTCAATTCTGCAGGTAGAATTTGGACACCTGATCATGAACTTGCTGAACATCCCATTTAAAAATCATATAGTATTAAAATAGAGTGACCTCTATGTGATCGTTTTAAGTATGTCAGTGGTAATCTGTGCCCATTAAAAGCCTTCATAAACACAAAATGGCAAGAGAAATGGGACAACCAAACCAAGCAACAAGCTCCAAGAAATCAAATCTAACATAAAACCAGTAGGTTACAAGATGGAGAACCGACATCACCAAGTTATCCACACAAGGTTGCGCATAGGACACTCCCAATTGACGCACAAACACCTACTTACAGGAGACGAACCCACTACCTGTCAAAACTGCAAGACCTCACCAGGGAAAATACATAATTAATTAACACACGTCAAACTAGTACACCTTATGTAATAAAGGAAATGATGGGAGTACCAAGCCGCACCCCGCCCTCTAAAAACATCATCACCATTATATGAACCTGAAATTTGACATGCCACGTATATAGCCGTAATCGTGCTGACATGGCAATAAATCACAGCTATCATCATCATCTGTGCCCATTCGGTCAAAAACTGATGGACTCAATTAATTCATTCCAAAACTGTTCAGTGGGGATGAGGTCAGAGCTCTGTGCAGACCACTGGAGTTTGTCTTTATATACCTAACTTTGTGAACAGGGGCATAGTGATGCTGGAACAGGTCTTCCCTAAATCTTTCTGCAAAGTTGTAACCATATAATTGTATAATATACAGGTGCTGGTCATAAAATTAGAATATCTTGAAAAAGTTGATTTATTTCAGTAATTCCATTCAGAAAGTGAAACTTGTATATTATATTCATTCATTACACACAGACTGATATATTTCAAATGTTTATTTCTTTTAATGTTGATGATTATAACTGACAACTAATGAAAACCCCAAATTCAGTATCTCAGAAAATTAGAATATTGTGACAAGGTACAATATTCAAGACACCTGGTGCCACACTCTAATCAGATAATTAACTCAAAACACCTGCAAAGGCCTTTAAATGGTTTCTCAGTCTAGTTCTGTAGGCTACACAATCATGGGGAAGACTGCTGACTTGACAGTTGTCCAAAAGACGACCATTGACACCTTGCACAAGGAGGGCAAGACACAAAAGGTCATTGCTAATGAGGCTGGCTGTTCACAGAGCTCTGTGTCCAAGCACATTAATAGAGAGGTGAAGGGAAGGAAAAGATGTGGTAGGAAAAAATTTACAAGCAATAGGGATAACCGCACCCTGGAGAGGATTGTGAAACAAAACCTATTCAAAAATGTGGGGGAGATTCACAAAGAGTGGACTGCAGCTGGAGTCAGTGCTTCAAGAACCACCACGCACAGACGTATGCAAGACATGGGTTTCAGCTGTCGCATTCCTTGTGTCAAGCCACTCTTGAACAAGAGACAGCGTCAGAAGCGTCTCACCTGGGCTAAAGACAAAAAGGACTGGACTGCTGCTGAGTGGTCCAAAGTTATGTTCTCTGATGAAAGTAAATTTTGCATTACCTTTGCAAATCAAGGTCCCACAGTCTGGAGGAAGAGAGGAGAGGCACAGAATCCACGTTGCTTGAGGTCCAGTGTAAAGTTTCCACAGTCAGTGATGGTTTGGAGTGCCATGTCAACTGCTGGTGTTGGTCCACTGTGTTTTCTGAGGTCCAAGGTCAACGCAGCCGTCTACCAGGAAGTTTTAGAGCACTTCATGCTTCCTGCTGCTGACCAACTTTATGGAGATGCAGATTTCATTTTCCAACAGGACTTGGCACCTGCACACAGTGCCAAAGCTACCAGTACCTGGTTTAAGGACCATGGTATCCCTGTTCTTAATTGGCCAGCAAACTCGCCTGACCTTAACCCCATAGAAAATCTATGGGGTATTGTGAAGAGGAAGATGCGATACGCCAGACCCAACAATTCAGAAGAGCTGAACGCCACTATCGGAGCAACCTGGGCTCTCATAACACCTGAGCAGTGCCACAGACTGATGGACTCCATGCCACGCCGCATTGCTGCAGTAATCCAGGCAAAAGGAGCCCCAACTAAGTATTGAGTGCTGTACATGCTCATACTTTTCATGTTCATACTTTTCAGTTGGCCAACATTTCTAAAAATCCTTTTTTTGTATTGGTCTTAAGTAATATTCTAATTTTCTGAGATACTGAATTTGGGGTTTTCATTAGTTGTCAGTTATAATCATCAACATTAAAAGAAATAAACATTTGAAATATATCAGTCTGTGTGTAATGAATGAATATAATATACAAGTTTCACTTTTTGAATGGAATTACTGAAATAAATCAACTTTTTCATGATATTCTAATTTTATGACCAGCACCTGTATAATTTATATAATTAATTGATTACACCTGTTAGCAAGTGTTGTGGCTGAAGCACATGAATTAAAAAAGAAGGGGTGTCCCAGTACTTGTCCATCTGGTTTCTTGCACAATGCTACTATTTGCACTTCTGGTAGATGCTAACTGCATTTTGTTGCCTTGTACCTGTACTGAGCAATGACAATAAAGTTGAATCTATCTAAAGATTTACTAGGATTATAAATATACATGACTCACATTCTCTCTTGGCAGCACTTGGCTGCGGTGGAGGAGAGAAAGATCAAGTCTCTGGTGGCCCTGCTGGTTGAGACTCAGATGAAAAAGCTGGAGATCAAATTGAAACACTTCGAGGAGCTGGAGACCATCATGGATCGAGAAAGAGAGGCGGTAAGGCATCATGGGAAATGTAGTCTTTCTAAGAGTAAGGTGCTGTATTAAAACAGAGCATGGATGGGAGATATTTCCCGATGATCAATTATTTAAACCCCTGACTTTCAAAGAAAGTTGTTTGCCTAGGTTTTTGCCAGACTGGTTTAAGCCTGGAGGATGAACACTTATTTTTTGAGAAAATACAAGGTGTTGTGCAGATTGTGTACTGACAATGTTTATGTCTAGTTTTAAGCATATAATAAAGATCAGACCGCATTTTAGGATATTTTAATAAATAACTTCTGATAATTCTAAAGGGTTTACAGTGTTTTCTTCTAATTGTATGTATACATATGACATGTTTTGTGTCTGTGTACATGCAGCTGGAGTACCAGAGACAGCAGCTCCTTGCCGATCGTCAGTCCTTCCACATGGAGCAGCTGAAGTACGCTGAGATGAGAGCCCGCCAGCAGCACTTCCAGCAGATCCAACACCAGCACCACAGCAACCAACCTGGCAACCAGTCAAGCAGCGCTCCTCCTGTACTTCACCCATCAGCTCCTAATGCTAACGTCCCGACTTCTACACCCAGCGTCGCCCAGGCAGCCTCTGCCAACACCCCTAATGAAGCTCCACCCTCGTCCACCTCTCATACCTCTCCACCCAGCAACACACAGACTGGAGCAGTGCACGGTGAGAGAATATGAGCACACCTACTCATCACTTACACACACATAATACAGGTAATCATACTGTAGGTACATGCATCCATTATAAAAAATTATTGAATCACCAAATGGTCAAACTGTTATTGTTTACTGTTGTAGGACTACACACGTTACATAATGAGCACATGATTTTATGTTCCCTGCTCTCATTTGTCTTTCTCAGACTCCAGCACTCCACTAGCAGGGGATTCCCTCCATCCCAGTGCCCCAGTGCCCCCTGCACAGTAAAAGGGTCAAGTACATTTTAAAAGGTTAAAGGAAAAAGAGAAGGAGCTAGTTTTATCTTTGTTTTTGGAAGACAGTCCTCAGTTGCCATCTTAACCCAATGACTACAGCCTCAGCGATCTGGTTCGAGCAACCCGGCTTAAACATTCAAAAAAAAAAAAAAAAAAAAAACACTACATAGGCCATGAATCTGGAATTGAACTTATAGGGGAAAAGCATGTGATGTGGCTCAAAAACAGAAATGAACAGTATTCTTTTACATCTAAACACCAGTATTATTGGGTTTGTGTTTTAACCGAGTATTTCAGAATCTACAGAATCCTGAGGTACTTGTATGAAAGCACATCAGTGTAGGTACTTTAGTTTCTTTAAAAAAGAGAAAACAAGAAACGAAAAGCTGCACTTTTAAAACATTTACCTGTTTTTACTTCTGGAGACAATAAGCATTAAAACAAATTTAATCCAAAGCACTTACAAGTCCTGTACCAGTCTCCTGTCTTACACTTCATCTTCGTAATCATTTGTTAGAAGCACTCAATCTGGAATGAATTTGAGAGGAAGCTAGACTTTTTAATTGTTGTTTTGTATGTGTAACGGTTTTATCTTGGGACAGTATGAAAGCTTAAGTAGGTTGGCCTCTGCTTACTTTAATTATTTGTACATCATTAAATTGTTTTTTCAATTTTTAAAAGAATTTGAGCATGAAAAAGAGGACAGTGTTAAGTGTTGGTTTTATATGAAACCTGTCATTAACTGTAGATACAAACTATGTACTGTAAACTTGCAGCGTCTGTTAAAAACTTTGAGATCGTTCCCCTCTGAGTATTGGTATGTTTGTGTATGTGCTGCATAGGAGATATACCCTCTTACACCTGATCCGTTACACACGTGACCCGTTCACACATCGATCACATGACATGAATCGCTCATAAATCATGCAATTATTGGACTGTCATTCATTAAATGAACTATTGAGTCTTTTGCATTAACAGACAGCAGCTTCTGAATTACTCCAGTCTGCAGACATTGTTGCTGTTTGTGATTAGTTTCACATGGAAAGCTAAGTCTTAATACTGGTTTTATTTGCATCCAATAATATCATATTGGTATTTTTTAGACTGTAATGACCTGGTCTAAACCAATTACAGCATCTTTTACCTACTATAAAATCAGTACACATTGACATATGTATTTACGTCTTTTTAAAAGTGTCATCATACCATATTTAGAAAAGGGGATTTGTGCTATTTGGGATGCCAGAACACTAAACTAAACCAAAAGTCAATGTTGGCAGAGTTAATAAATAAAAGTGTAAAAGGTGCTTTCTGTGGACGTTGCCGTTACCTATCATTATTGTTAAAATCAATGTTTCGAGAGTGGATATTTACTATGAATAGATTTCATTGACAAACCCAAAGCGCTAGAGTGACAGCGATCTATTACGCAATCCCAACACCACTAAATCTTAGTGGTGTTATCGGCTGGCCAGGCATCTACGCAGACATGATTGTTAATGTCTGACTGGTGGCAGGGCTTTAAGGGGTGGAAAGGGCGATCTATCCAGGGTATTCCTACCTTGCACCCAGTGCTTCCTGGTAAGACCAGACCCAACAGGACCCTGGCCAGGATAAAACTGTTTAATAACTGTATTAATAAAAATACAAAAACTCAATGTTAAACCTGCAATGCAAGACCTTTAGGAACGTCAATACCCTCTTCAAAAATGTCCTGTTGAAAGCAATATACTGGTTTTCAGCTCACTGCTCTTTTTTGCATACAAATGTGGCAAGTCAGAAACATTCCAGTTCATGCCATTAATCCGCAATGACAAGTACTAAAAACTCCACCTGAATCCAATCTCGTCTTTGCATTATTGTTTTAAGGTTTTGAGGCAACTTGCAGAAGCAAAACACTCTGTTTTTATATAGTTTTATCTGCACTGACCTAAATAATACTACGTCTTTCATTTGTAACAGCAAGTTCCGTCCCGCACCTTTAATTTCTGCTATTTACACATATCAGATTGTAAAAGTGTTTCTTTTTTATTTTGTGAATACCAGGCCAAACTTACATGAAGCATAGCTAAATGAAGGAAAAACCCTTTGATTTCGTTTTGGCTAAATGAAAAGTAAAATGAGGGATAGCAATGTTACATTTGTAGTTGTGTTTATGTATCTTCATATTGTATCCTTCCTATTTTTGTATTTTTATATGTTTCTTTTCACTGTTACCATGATTGCAGTATTGCTGTTGTATTACACCTGGAATCTTGCTTGCTTACTTAGTGTTAACCTGTACCATAAAACTCGACAATTGTGTTTGACTGATTTTTTCCCCCTTAAGTTCATGTGCCATGTGTTCTTTTAAAACAAATGCTGATTTTACAACTTTGATCCTGGACTAATCTGTAAATGCCACAGCAGATACTAGATTCACAAATGTTCACAGTATTATGGTTTACAGTCTTATGCTGTACATGCAAGCTGACTTACCAATATCTATCTAGTGGTTAAACACACACATTCCTAGTGTTACAAACCTAACATACACTTTCAGAATGCTGGCTTTTCTGTCATTTACATTGTGTGACACTAGTGATATTAAATAGTCTGGACTTTGCTGTTTCTATCTGCACTGTTTTTTTAAGCTATATAAATATGGTTTATAAAGAGAGCAAGTCGTGGTTCTCAACTGAACGTTTAGACATTTTTGAATTGAGGTTCAGAAACTTTGAGGTTCTTATATGCTTTAAACAGTAAAAATACAAAAACCTTCATTTTGAAGTAGGGCGGGTGGGAAATTAAATATTCAGCCCTAAAAGACAGCGAGACTCAATTTTTTTGCAGCTAGCTTACTCGTGAGGGTGTTACAGTTAACAAACCGTTAGCTTAGCGCCAAGCTACTTTACCAGATTTACAGACTATAAACTCAAAGTCTGCTAATTAGCATTTACATATGTATTCAATTTTAGTTTCACAGAGATACTGACGTGTAAATAATTATGTTCTTGGGAACATTAAGCAACTGCTTTTACCACTTACAGCAGTGATTGTATATTCACTAGAGGGCTAAAAGTATGTGGACACCTGAATATAAGTGTAACAGACCTTTCTGTGTCTGTGTTGTAACGGTGGTTTGATGGACGTTTTTGCACAGGGTGAGTGTGTTTTGATCCTTTGGGGCTCCCATAGTGCATGGGATAGCGTGCTCGGCTAACGTGCTGACTCGACCTGGCGTCTGTTATATACCGTAACAGAGAGGGTGAATAAAGTGCTGTGCTCCCGACGATCTGTACTGTGCCGTGTATTTATTCTTTTATTAATCAAGTGCATCGTGAAGACGCTCGGTTACATAAGCATACTGGACATCCCATTTAACCATGAACATTAATAACAAAGTTGACTACAGCTTTTTTGTAGTGGAGCCTAGCCTGACTACTATTGCTTTGTGGCTAAACAGAAGCAAACATGGTCCCAAATATAGTAGAAAGTAGAAACTGGAAGGATTACCAGCCCCATGCTAATAATAGCCATGATTTTGAATTGATGTGTTCACTGTGCTTCTTATGCGTGTCTGGGCATTTTCTGTAACTGGGTTCAGTGTAAATGGTCTTCTTGAGCATCCCTGTAATGTTGTGTACAGCAGGTAGTGTTCTGCTTCTGGAGACCTTGATTTAATCCTTACCTTCAATTATACCCGTGCCCAAGATGATTTTCTACCACCTTTCAAACACATGCCAGCAGGTAGACTGGCTGCTTTATGCCCCTTCGTGTAAGTAAGTTTGAGTAAGGTGAGTAAGATACCCTGGAATGAACTGGCACCATGGCTGGATTACTGACCGGGCCAGTGGGGCCAGGGGCCCTTGAGGTCAGGGGGCCCCGGGGGGGCCCTGGCCCAAAACATTTTGCGATGCCTATCAACATTTATGATACAATATATTTTTATTTCCGAGGGCCCTCCATTTTAAGGATCCTCTGACTATTAGGAACTTTGACCCCAGGGCCTCTTGGGGGCCCTAGCCATGCTTTTGGGCCCCTTATGAAAATGGATGAGGATGAGGCGTTGTGGCACTGCTCTGACTTCGACTTCTGGCTATTAGGGGTCCTAGGAAAGAGGGGGGCATATTTTTAGAGGGCCCTGGTTATGAGAGCCCCTACCAGGGGGCCCTAGAGAAGAGCAGGGCGTACCATTAGAGGGCCCTTGATCACGAGGGCCCCTGCTATGGGGCCCTTGACTTCCATAGAAGTCGTTTACCATGGCTCCTTGACTTTCTAGGGACCTACAAATTGCCAGGCAAGCTACCATATTTCATAACAGATGTTTTGTTGCAAATATGCGATTCAGGCCCTTACTTAATGTTTCTGAATTTGTATTGTTTCAAAATTATTAATTATCTTTGCCCAGGGGCCCAGACTATCCTTAATCCGTCCTTGACTGGCACCATGGCCAGTTTGTATTCCTGTCAAGTGCCCCGTGTGTTTAGGGTAGAAAAACCGTTAATAAAGATGACCTTATTGACTTTAAAGGTATAGAAAGAAAATGACACATCTTTAGGGTTGTTAGAAAGTCTGAAGCTAAAAACGATTATGTCACACAGGTAGTAAGGAGTAATAGCAGTTGTAATCTTACTAGAGGGCAGTAAAGTAACACGTTTCTCCATCAGCATGAAGGACAATGTTTACTGCCTCATCAAATCCACAGAAAAGTACAGAAGAGGAAACGTTGGGCTTCTTTTCTCCCATTACACACCAATACAAGCCTACATACAGGCACGTGCACAGATAGACCCCTAGTGGTGCTCAAGCACCTGCCCTTTTGCCCTGGATGAGAAAAGTGCCCTTTCTGCTGGAGCACAATTTTTTTTCTACATTCATCAATATTTAAAATGAGGTTTACAAATGAGGAATCATTTTGCTAGGTAATTAACATTACAAACTAATATATGTAGAAGGCTAAATATAATGCTCTATAGAACAGCATACAAAAAATGATGAATAAATAGGAAAATGTTATTTAGCTGTCTCTTTGATTTTATTGGCATAATAATAGCCCCATTGTTAACATTAACTACCCAAAGTGGGTTTCTGATTTGAAATCAAAGGTAGGTCTTAAGTTGAGCTACATGACAGTCTGGTGAGGTAAATTGATATTAGTAATGGTATATTATTAGTGTAATGCTTCAACTCTGTCAGAAAACAGTAAAATGATGTATACTGTGTTCTCCCCTTTATAGAGATTCAGTAAGTCACTCTTGATTATTATGCACAACATTGATTTATCTCATTTACAATTATTATTTAATATATTGTTTGGTTACTGTTTTTCATTTATTTATGCAATTTGATCATTTGAGTTATTTGATTAGATGTGTATTGATTGTGTTAACAAAAATAAATATATAAGTTAAATATCCTACTGTTTTTTTGTTTTTTTTTATTAATAATTTTGGCAATGGGTGCTCTTTCTTTTGGCTTGAGCTCCTGCCCCCAAAAATGTCTGTGCACGTGCCTGCCTACATACATATGACAAAAAATACGTGGACACAAAATTCCAAAACCCTAAGCAATATGGGGTATATATTTGCCGGTATAATGACCTTCACTCTTCTGGCAAGACTTTTCACCAGACCGCAAAGTGCCTTTAGTTTTTTTCTGAAACCAGGCACTGACACTGATTGTCAGGAGATTATTAAGAGAAAAAAAAAATGCAATTAATGTTCCAGTTCATTCAAAAAGTGTACAGCAGGACTGAGGTCAGGGCTCTGTACAGGCCACCAGAGTTCCTTCACACCAAATTTGCCCTTGCTTTGTGCACAGTCATGTTGGAACAAGGAAGGGCCTTTCTTAAACTATTATAAACAGTTCTAAATGATTTTATACACTTGTTAACAATAGGTCTGCATAGGAAAAACAAACAAAATAATTATATTGAATCCCACTGGAACATTAAGTTAACGTCATTAAGTTAACGTCAAAAAAAAAAAAAGAGAAAGAATTGTCAAACCATTACACTAGAAAAGCAAACCTTTTGTTTTGCTGTTGTCTCAAAGATGTTTTCGACAACACTCGTTTTATTTACTTATATAATTTGTTACTATTTCTATGGCTAAAGTTAGGATATTGTTAATACATTTGAACTAAATGCATGTACTAGAGTCAAAATAACGAATGTGGTTGGATACTTGTTTTCATCCTGTAGTTTTCATTAGCTATGGTGCTGCCTATAGCTCTTCAGTTATTGGTGTAGTAAACATCCTCCTTCAAGGCAGGGAATCAAATCAGATACACTCATCTAATTAACAGTCACATGGAGCAAAGTTTTTCATCTTCCCCAAAGGATCATGTATACCACTGCCTAATATGTCATACTTGCACATAAAGCAACCATCCTAGTTTGGTTATGCTATATACAATAGAACCAGAAACAGATCCCGATCCCACCAGAACACTAAAAGTAAACAAGCACTGCAGGATGGAGGAAAGAAAAGCATATCCATATAAGGGTATAGTCACTCCACAACTTTTTTGAAACCTCAGTAATTTATTAATTTACAACAATACAACATAATGGAACGGGGCACAAAGTGAGCTACTAACAGACTGTTGAAATGGACAAACTTGGTCACCTCCCACAGCTTACAGTGAATCCACAATGATAAAACAATGGTTGGACCAACATGGTGGAAATGTCTGGGAAGCAGTGGAATTCAATTCAGTCAGACCACTGGGGGTTGGTTCATGGTAATAACTTTCAAAAAACACTCTGGTAACACACAAGCTTCCATGGCTGTTTCAGGAATGGTAATGTAACACAAACAGGTCAAAGGCACTTAATAAAAAATACAATGCAGCTATGGACAGACAGATGGGCATGTGCATAAAGAATGGAGGGAAGAAATAAAGTCAACTTGTATTTTTTTTCTTTCATCTTCAACCGCTCATTACCATCCTCACGAGTTCTGCATGCAAGAGGAGAGAGAACAAAATTAGTACAAATCTAAAATATTTTATTTTAGACCAGCATCATACAAGTTCAAACCCAGCACACATCCAGTACTAAAGGAGAATTATATATTTATGGTGTCCTGGCTCTCAGTCAAACACTTCCATGGAAACCCAGTAACAAACAGAGCTGGAATACTGCAGCCTGGGTGAGTTAAATGAAAAGCAATAAAAGAGATTATCCAGGCTCACAGGAAGCTGGAACGTGTTAGGGTTAGCACAATCCCATATAAGGACAGAGAAAAATGGAGATACACAGGAAGAGGGGAAAGGCAGACCACTGGAGTCCTAAAATAAGGTCAGGAACAGCATGAACCCTCAGATCACCACATTTCAAACCACAAAACTACTTAGCGTCTCTACTTCAGACAGAATTCCCATAAGCCGATTAAAAAGTGTTAAGTCAATTTAAAGGATTATCCTTAAGTTTTTATGGGTTGTTCTTGGCTTTCTGTTCATATTTTTTAAATGTCTTTTAGAAAATGCTCCTCAAGATCTGAAGTACACTATGCATTCACAATCAAAAAATTTTTTTTTTGATTACAGTATTTATGATTGGCCATGATTGGTCCAGTCAGTTATTTTTAACAAGATTCCAGGACCAAAAACAGTTAACAGCAGTAAGGAAAAAAAAACATTACAAAAAAGAAACCGTAACGGAAGGAGACCTTCCATTCTCCTTGGGTGGCCTAGATGCTAGTTTGAATGAAAATGAAACCCAGACAGGCGATCAATCCATGTGGGTCCTTCAGTTACACTGTATTCCTCCCACAAACAGAAAAAAAGCAAACTGACAACTATAAATTGCCATGTGATTAAGTGCAAGGTAGACAGGGTACCAATCAGTGTTTCCAGGTGGCACTACACCCACAACACTGACTAAGATAAAGCAGTTATTAAACACTAGAGAATATTTGGTGTATTAGAGCCTTTTTTATAACTTTATATAAGCTACAAGCTTTTTCACATTGGTTTTGTACTTGCGCTACGAGGCTGTCTGATGAATTGATTAACTACATTTGGGTTAAAGGAATTTCTGTATAAACAGTTTATGGTCAAAAGGCTATTCATGAATCACATCCATACTGTTTAAACCTAGTAAACAGGAAAAGAAAAGGGTCTGCTAAAGGCAGAGTATATCAGAGGAGGCCAGCCAGTTCCAGCTACCAACATGGTTAGCATAGCAGCATCCTGCTTTAAAGGTATCTTCTAGCCACAAGCAGATATGCTACATGCTAGGCTACAGAAAGAAAGGGCAGGAGAGATAAATATATAAACCCATTAAGAATCGTACCCTACACTCAGCCGGCCATGATGTGGCGCACAAAGGCTGTCGGGCAGGGAGGAACAAAAACAGACATTACACACAAAGCACACAAAATAAATCCACAAATTTTCCCAACAATTATGGATACTAATGATTAACTTATAACTGTCAAAAGTCAACAAATCAATTAATGCTGTCAGTTGAAAAGGTCATTTAAATTCATTTCCAACAACTGACATTTGATCTAAAGAGCTCAGACTGCTGCTTTGCGACTCACTCTCACATTCAGTTTGTACGCTACAGCTAGGTTTACAAACTAATTTAGAGGAAGCGTGCTGCTGTTCTAATCCAAACTTTAATGCTTATAAAATTAAAAATCAAGAATGGCAGAACTCTTACGGCATAAATCACAAACACAAGCTGTTGTATCAGCATGGAGTCTGACTACAAATGCTAATCTGTGTGAACCTTGAAATAACTATACTGTTTTATCAGGAAGAGCTTTTATGTACTGGCAGCATCTCTATTAATTATGATTAGCATGTTTAGTTAGCCCTTGTTATGAACTGTTTGCAACCAGCCACCATTTAAATCTGTTCTATTGAAAATATGTTCTAACTGGTTCTGCACACTGCTCATGTTTATTTTCACATATGCTGTTTTATTAAAGTATAAAGCTTTTTTGTTATGAATTTCACTGATGTGTTTAATATTTCGATGATACGCTATGAGCTTGGTAAACATTTGATTTTCATTACCTTCATAATTGATGCAGCCATTGGCATCCTCATGCCCTGCCAGCAACGTCTCAACCTCCTCTTCTGTCATTTTCTCACCTACAGGCAAACACACATTAGAGAATTTGCTTGCACAGACATTATACTGTCAGCATCACAGAGAAAAAGCGATCAATACTCAGCTCCTAATAGAGCACATAGTTGTGAAAAGTACTGAGAACACTCCTTACCCAGCGTGGTCAATACATGACGTAGCTCAGCACCCATCACTGTCCCATTGCCCTCTTTATCAAACACTCGCAAGCCTTCTACAAAGTCCTCAAATGAACCCTGGTCCTTGTTCTTTGCAATGGCCTGAAGCATGGGCAGAAACTGCTCAAAGTCCAGCATTTTAGTGTTCAACTCTAAAAAAGCCAAAAAAAAGAAGGAATGAACACATACCTGGGTTAATTACATCCATCCCTCCATATGTCCATTTAGATTAGATTCAACTTTATTGTCATTGTGCAGAGTAAACAAGTACAGAGCCAACGAAATGCAGTAATTTAATGACTAATCACAGATGTAGCAGGTGGAAGAACAAAATTGTACACCACTTAATTCTAAATGTGCCACACACAAACACAGAGCAGACTAAACAGATACTCTTTAACTCCTCTGTTTTATTAATAAGATGCCAGTGTCCATTCGGGTAACTCTAGAACTGTTACGAACCACCATCTATTTCCACTTATACCTTAAGGTCCAAACATATCATATAACAAGACAAAAATAATCAGCATCTGTACACAAAAAACACAAAAAACTAGGTATGTTCTAGCTATTTTAAATATTAGAAAAATAAATATTTTTAAAAAATATTTTAAAATTGAATGTAATTGGCTTATTGTGAGCTGCATTTATCCACAATTCATCTGGTACAAAGTCATCACTTCTAACAAAGTATTCAGAGGAAGAATAATAGGTTAAGACAACCAAAGTTGTCTCACCCACCCCCAACGCAAAAAAACCCCAGAAAAACAGGGCATCCTCAGCAGCATTAAGTCAAGTGGGTGTTCTCACCTTCAGCTTTGGGGTTGCCGAGCACTTTGAGAACTTCTGCATTAACAGGGTTCTGTCCCAAAGCACGCATCACATCCCCACACTGACTGTAGCTGATCTTGCCATCTCCTGTCCGGTCAAAGAGCAGGAAGGCCTCCTTAAATTCTAAGGGGGAAAAAAACAGTAAAATGAAATGAGAAAGACCAGTAAAGGCAAAGGTTTAAAATGTAAAAGTAGTAAATAAAAGCACATGCAGGTAATTTTGGTTTTAATTCTTTGGCTTCTCACCAGAACAAACATAAATGTACAGTTAATTGACCTAAACATGGTTGACTTAAACATAACAAACAAGCTCAACTTTTTTGAGTGCCCCCCCAAGACATCAAGCACTCCCAGCACATGCTCAAAGTTTTCATTTCTCCTTTAAAAACACACAAACTACAAACAACTGTGCACACAAACAGTTAATAAGATTAGATGTCTAATCATGTTCTGATTACAGAATGCACATAAAGTCATTGTGCACCATGGAGCAGAAGCAACCCAAACTATTTATGTTTATTTAATTATAAAAACATTGTTTTTTGCAGCGCTGATTTTACACAAGCTTCTAATGCCCAAATAAAAACCTAACACAACTCACATTAACACTATAAATGCACAATCAATCCCATACCACTTTAATCAATGCAAAAACAGTTGTTCACATTAATGGTGTTTGCGTTTGAAAGGATTAATCAAAATAACCATGCAAATAGATGAATGACTTTGCTTTTCACAGTTTACCAAGTAAAAACAAGTCTGCTGATCGCACATAAAACCCACTCAGAAGTATTTTATATACAATCCTTTTAGTTCTTTTGTATTAGTATTAAGCACAAGCTGTGCAATTCTACACCAATGACATGACTCACATTTCTAGAGTCATATGCAGTAAACTACAATAATTTATAAAGAAATTGTGTATTGTAAAATTATGGTGTAACACTAATTACAACAAATGTGTGCAAAAGAAATCTGTAATAAGGATTTAGGATTTAGGAAAGGCTGTAATCAATTAGAAAGGTCACTGTAATGGGATAGAATGTAATGATATTAAATAATAGCTTGGGTGACATTGTGGTAAAGCTTATAAAATAAATGCTCAAAAATAACAAAAACTTCAATTTTGGGGAGCCAGACTTGCATTCTTGCATGTTCTTGCAGTGTCTAAATGGGTTTCTTTAACACGCAAAAGGTGGATTAACTACTCTAAATGCTTTAAAAGTGTGTGAGTAAATAGTTATCCGTGATGCCCTGTGATGAATTGGTCCAGGTTTCATTTCATCCACACACCCAGTGTTTTGATTAGGTAAAAATCTTTGTTGTTTTTTTACAGCATATGGTATGCAGTTGATTACAGCTATTTTAATAAAAGCTAAAGTATTCACTTGTACTGAGTGTAGAGTGGATTTAAAGTTCAGACTAGACTGGGAGTAAGAGTTTGCCTGGGGTAATGATGAAGTTTAGGGCTTTGAGTAACAGGAATGCAGGCTGACTCTGAAGGCACACTTTACTACACTTCTAACCTTATATGGTAAAGGGGAGTGCAGGAGGAAAAGCAGCATGAAATCAGCCAGAGAGGAGGAAGTGACAACCCCCGAAAACAGAGGCAGATGCCGCCTAAAAAGGCCTTAATTCAGCTCCCATCCATGCTTTTGGTGTGCAATAAACAATGCACTGATTATTTCTTCATTCTAAACAGAAATTCTCTGAGAAAGGAAACGCTAAAGCTGTTACACAATAGCCGGGACTTCAGTGATCAGATCAGTGTGGACACGCCTTTCAGATAGTGCTACACAGGGACGACACAGAAACTCCGAATACTGTAGTACGTTTTCGTTTTGTAAAATGCTGTATGCACTTAACTTCCATTCCTGCACATAATATCGATTGAACAACACAACACTTCTGCAGTCATCGCCAGCGGTTAAAGATAATGGTACATTTGAGAACATATATTAGTAGGTTTTAACAAGACAATCACACAAACGCAGTGTCTTGTATTAGTAACATCACATCACATCTCTGTGCCAAACAATCATAAGTTAACAGAGCTCTTAAAGTCTATAGTATTAATGATTTCATTCATCTGTTAAACACTCGACGTTCTCGCAACATTAACACAGTTCGTTCACTCACCAGCCGGTACCTAGCAGTGAATAATACCTGCCAGACATGAACAAGAAGAATCGGAATAATCTGAACTGTACAGTGTTGAACACAAGTCTGAGACAACCGATACAAACCTTTATACTCAAAACATAGCGAAATGTTTAAAGCAAACCCTACAATTCTACCAAAGCCATCTGTGTAAATGAAGCTGCACTGTGTTCCCATTTCCTTTATTATTCTTTAATAAATAATCCCTGATTCGTGTTACATGGAAACCTTAAACCTCCCCGAAATCAGTGCACTATTAAGGATATTACACAAAGCGAAATGAAGTTGAATCCTTATATAATATTAATAATAACGTTAACTCAGTCTAGTGCAGCTGACAGAGCAAAATGATAATAAGCACAGCGTTTACTCACCAAGGATCTGATCCTCCGTGAAGTCAGACTGAATGGGATGCAAAAAAAACACATAATTAGAGAGATATAGAACAAGGAACATAGCGGGTACAATAAATACACAGCAGCACAATATAATGCATTCGACTAGCGGTTGTGGCTAATATTATTTATGCAGCTTGCTACCTAGCTAGCTATTTTAGCTTAATCTTCTTGGCCTGTCTGCTAAAGCTTCACAGCACGCTTTTTAACATTCAGAAGACACTCCTAGATTAAACAAAACTGTTTTGTTGTGGTGTTATATAAGATTCCGGATGAATTCCGAACCGCTTACCATTAGGACAGATGAGGGTTGGACAGGCAGCGGTGAAAGAATGTCGGAACCCTGAGCGACTACCTCTGACACGCAGCAGCTGGAATATATAGGTATGACGTCACCTCTATTCGAAGAGTACCGGCCAATCAAATGGCGAGAGCGGAGGCGTCACATCTCCGTGCAACATCAATTCATTTTCCCCAGTCAGTTCCATTCAGGAATGTGTGCGCTTATTTAATACTCTACTGTCCTACTATTATAAAGAAGCAAGACAACAAGATCCGACGGAATTGTTCAAATAAATGCATCAAAAGCATAAAAAATAGCCCTACAACATAGGACTGGTCTGGCTTTTTACATTCCAGCAGCCCATCGTGATTCCAACAGCTTTAATTCCACCCCCATCTTTACAGCTCACAAATGAAAACATGACACTCCTTTGTTAAATGAATAACATAGTATCAAGGATACTATGCTTACTAGTGCCAAAACACAGTTACTGTAGTTCACATTGTGACTGCTACAGCCATACTTAATTGCCAGTTTTATCAGGCGCACCCACCATACGATTACTGTCTGTAGTATTCCTTTAGCAGACATGCACTATTTTTTTAATTTGGTTATTAGGATTTTACCGTCATGTTTTATACTTTGGTTACATTCATGACAGGACAGTCTGCGTGGGTTTCCTCCGGGTGCTCCGGTTTCCTCCCACAGTCCAAAGACATGCAAGTGAGGTGAATTGGAGACACTGAATTGTCCTCGACTCTGTTCGATACAATCTTGAGAAGTGATGAATGTTGTGTAATGAGTAACTACCGTTCCTGTCATGAATGTAACCAAAACGTGTAAAACATGACAGTAAAATCATAACAAACAAACATGACCGGACAGGTAATTACTCATTACACGAGATCACAGTTCACAAGTTTAATGTCAAACACAGTCACAGACAATTTTGTCTCTCCAATTCACCTCACTTGCATGTATTTGCGAGGAAACCAGAACTCCTGGAGGAAACCCACGCAGACACTGAGAGAACATGCAAACTCCACCCAGAAAGGACCCTGAACATTACACCTGGGGATTGAACCCTTCTTGCTGTGAGGCAACAGTGCTACCCACTGAGCCACCATGCCACCAGCCATGCACTGTTAACCAGCTTTAGCTTCAGTATCAATCAATTGATCAAATGAAAACAGTACTGTCCAAATATTGTTTGGGTAATTAACCATTCTTAGCACAGCAGTTACAATAATCTGGTAATAGTATATGTGGCGCTGGTGAGACTTTATCCCACAAATTATCTAGGCCATGCAAGTAAGCAATCAGTCTTCAGTTATTCATCAGCTCGTTTGGGTCTGATGTCTAAATTAACGACTGATCGAGTTTCTTGGCCAACAAGATTAAACATGAGCCAGGTTATTGTTCCCATTGAATTCCTCTCATGACATGTAATGCCCAGTATCATGATACTCTTCCCTGCAAACTTGATTGATATGGTGCTGTCCAAAACATACACAACCACTATTTCAACCAAACAAGTTGAGCTAAACTATTGCCAAATAATTGGCAATTTCATCTGGCTATTGTGTAATTTGTGTAAATGTATGCCAGTTTGTGTAAATCTATATGTACACATTTTAAGCATGCATTTCTCTGTTCTTTTTTAGTGTTCTGGTGTTCATTATGTAACTGCTGTTCATGCTGTTTTCAAGCTTTTCTTAGTCTAAAAGCAATGTTTATGATAAAGATGTTTGCACTATGTAGCCAGTTTAATTTAGCTCTAGGAACTTCAGGAAGCTTCTTTACTTTTACAATGATTGCTTCTCCTTGTGCAGAATCTTCCCAACCAAAAACCTTTTTATAATACACTAAAATAGCACTAAAACATTTTTTATATGCAACGTTAATTTCCAGATATTATTTTGTTACTTTTACATATATGCATTTGAGAAAATTAGTCAAAAAATAGTTGTTTCTAAATTATTTAAACATTAATTAAATGTATATTTTTAGTATAAAGTCAAAAGTCATTGTGTGTTAATTTCAAGTGGTTATATGCAATATTAAATAAGAATTGATACTTGTTTCCCCACACTGCCTACCCTCAATACAACTGTGTCCAGTCAAATACCTGGACAAAAAGGCAAAACCAGCACCAACAGCTTTGACAGCATTGCCTGGACTTTTTTCTATAACTGATTTTTGCCATCACATTCAAAAAGAAAAACAACTAAGCACTGTAACATGATTTATTTTGAATGTGGACATTTTTTCTCATCAGATATAAAATGAGTAACATTTCATCATCATAAATATCTAGTTTTAGTTTTTTGTCTTTGGGCTGTTCATTGAAAATTCTGCATTTGCTGCTTTGCATCAGCAAAGTTTCACATCAACAGTTATTTAATTGGGCTACACAATACACTGTTTCTGCTTTTGCTTCTCATGGGTAAAAAGTCCTTAAAAGATTTTCTCTTGACCAGTCTATAAGCTATCGACACAGGTATATATTCTTATGTAAAATGGTGTGGTCCACACTCATTCTGCTTCCTCAGTGCTGCGCTCACCACATTTGTACCGCACGAAGTCAAGCACACGTGCATTCTGTTGAGCGAGGTACTGTCCCACTGTGTATTTAGGGTCTAGCAGAAAGTTCTGTGCTAAAAGTCGAGTCTCGGATTCTCCACATGGTATATCCTCCATGTTTCCGAGCATCAGAGGTGACTCCCCCACTATATGCTGCCCCAACCTTTTGCCCACGACCTCCACCTGTCCCTCAGGTCCACCCTGGAACACAACCAGGGCACCGTAGTGCCCCATCGGCAAGCTGGTCTGCCCTGTAACTGCTCCATGCACATATGAGCCAATGTGCCAGTCAGCTGGTACAGCTATGGATACAGCCCGCCTCAGGGAAATCTTCTCACCCAAACGACCTGAAAATTAAACAGAAAAAACAGAAAACAGGCTGTGAGGGACAGTAATGAGAACAAGATTCAGGTAGAGGACAGTGCAACTACATCTGAAGATGTTTACCTTTCTTTAGGAAAATGTTTAACTTTCTAAATATTTCTGTCTGACTTTACCTATAGTCAGTGCCAGCTGATCTGCCACAGAGGGACCCTCCACCATGGCCAGTTTAGAAAGATCCTCAGAAGACAGCAAACTCTAAAAGAAAAAAACTGCTTTATATGACATTTTTGCTTAACGATTTATAGAACTAAATGCATTATGCATCCCTAAATCTGCTAATTAAAGTAAAGGTACCTTAATATATGCACTTGGTGTCTTGCTTTGATGATGTGCCATTGTAGCTAAGGCAACGTTTTGCACTAGCTGCTGGAACTTTTCATTCCTTGCCACAAAATCTGTCTCACAGTTCACCTGAAGCACACAAACACCAACCATTTTCATTAAAATATTCAAAACATTGTACTGTATTTAATAGTGATTATTTCTGGTTGTACCAATGCCTGGCATATTTTGCTGCTATAAAACATGTGATACAACAAATCAGATAATTAACAAGGCTTCGGTTAGTTTGCAAATATTTCTAAACAGGAAAACAACATGCTTATAGCAGGAATACTACAGGACCAAAAACTTCACTCAACTAAGACTGTGAATGTCTCTGAAATAAGCCCACCATTCGATTAAGGACTCATGTAGACATGTTCAATAACTTGCGTTTCTAGTGTCATCCCTTTTTTACCACCTGCCTAGTAAAGCTACAGAACCAAACAGCTTTTACAGCATGTTAAGTGTTGTTTGTGCCACAACACAATATGTGATTTGATATATGTTTGACTTACAGTTGCAATCGTAAATATACTGTAAACCTTTTTGCAGAGCTAGATTTTACTTTTAGTTTATTAGTTGAATGTCGTTGAAAAGACGTAGTATTTTAAAGTAGCAGAATATTTTGTAACTATACTGCCATGTTTCGATGACCAGCAGCAACCCTGCCTGGCTGGTAGAGAATGTCCAGAATTTCAACCAGAGGCCTAAGCAATCCCTGGGACAAATGTGTCAGTGGTAACAATAAGGTGATCATTTCTTCAAAACCAAGGACTTTATGGCCGGACTCCACAACACATGCCAATCTTGACATTGGTAGTGTAGTGCACTGATCTGTTTTAATCATGCCAATGCTATGCCTTTACCATTTGTTGAATTGGCTTAGAAACTCCAAACCATAATTAAGCCGGCTGTCCCAGCTATTTTCAAATGATTCTTTGGAACTTGTCACTTTACAGATTACTTTTACATTTACAAGACTCTGTGAATTATAATGCACACTAATTACAGACCTCCACCATGACAGCCGCATTGTCCTTCATAAGCAGACCAATCAGCCCTTCTTTAGCTCTGCGGCCTTCCAACTTGCTCGCTTTGCTCCAACCTTCCTTCTGGGCCTGTTCATGAAGCCAGCTTTCTGCCTGCAAACCACAAATGAATCCATTTGAATTAGGACCATACAACTTAACAGCATTACATCCTTTTCACCTATGAGATTAAATAAATATATATTCAATTCTAATAATAAAGCAGGTGACAATATCAAACACCTGTGTGATATCATTGTTGAACTTTTCAAGTGCTTTCTTGCAGTTGATGAAGGTGTAGCCAGTGGATTTACGCAGTTTCACCAGCAGTGCTTTATCTGCTGCAAACAATCCACAGCTTGTATGCAGACACTCAATATGTTTCTGAAAGCTGACCTGTAGGAAGAATCAGGAGTAAATAACTTTTTTTTTTTTTAATCACACAAGGACACATACAGTTTTACAATTTACTGTAGTACACTCATGTTTAAACAATATAGCCTACTCCATCAAGCACACCATAATATTTTTGGGTGTACTATGTGGGGATGAGTAAGCAAAGTGCAACTCAGAACAGAACATTTAATTGCTATGTTGACAAGAAGTACACACAGCAACATGGGTTCTAAGCATAGTTGAATCTGGTATAGGCACAAAATGGATCTACTTAAACAGCTACCTGTAAATACACTCACCTAGAATTATCTGGAACCAACATTTATTGATTATTTTATAAGCTACACGTACCATACAAATGAACTTTGTCAGTGTATAATGACTGATTGTATATAACATTTACATTCTCAGCATTTAGCAGACGCTTTTATCCAAAGCGGCTTACAGTATTGTGACAGTATACTGTCTAATCAATTGAGGGTTAAGGGCCTTGCTCAAGGGCCCAACAGTGGCAACATGTCAATGGTGGGGCTTGAACCAGCAACCTTTCCATTACTAGTCCAGTCTACAACTGCCTATAACAGAGCTGTAATCTTATTAGGCACATTTTAAATTTAATTAAAATAAACTGAGGATTATATACAGTGTATGCATACACTTGTACACTAGCAAACAGGGGGAAGTCGGAGATCCAGAGCACAAGTCTGCATAGTGTTAAATGGCCAGATTTTGAGGACCTGGGTTTGATTCTTTTCTTTGGTCATTATCTGAAGAGTTGTGTACGTTGTCCCTGGGTTTGCCTGGGTTTCTTCTGGGCATTTCGGTTTCCTATCACCTCCCAAAAAATCCCAGCAGGTGGACTGGCAAACCCACCACGACACCAGCCAGGGTAAATAGGTTAGTATAACTGATTAAATGAATAACAGACAAGACTAACTGAATTCATAAGCCTCCCTATGATCAATTAAAGTGCCTCACACAAGCTATGAAACAATAGTTACTGCTCATATATGATGAACGTCATGTTTGATACCCAAACAGCCTATTTAAGATTCATTCATAGGACTGGACGTTTCATGCATCACATAACATTATTATTTACCCACTGACAGGTTATAGTAAATGAAGAGAGATAAGTGCTGAACAGTATTCCTACCTTATTCAGTTCTGTTCTGAGACATCTAAATAAAACAGAAACAGCCATTTTCACTCAGTAAAACTCACTGGAATGTCATTCAAGCACGCTGACATAGAGGTAGAAGGGCACATGACTTCTTCTTCGTAAGGTTTCCACGTTTTTTTTAGCATAGCGCCATCTACAGCATTGGAGAGCATTCATTAATCTACATAAGACCACCGTTCATTTAAACCAGAGTTCTCCAAACTGCGGCCTCCAAACTGCGAGCTATTTCAGAAATAAAATTAAAGTTTGTTCCGCTATTAGGCAGGTTTTAAAACACTGCTTGAAATGTTTGAACTCTATCGCATTTAACAAATCTAAAAGGCTCTCCAGCTTCTTTTCCCCAACTCAAAACATTAACATAACACCTACATTAATGTTCCTGAGTTTCTGGATAAACATGGCAGCTCCAAAGCAGCGAAAACTTACGACAGCGTATTATAGGGCCTCTTTAAAGAAAAATAGTTTCAATTTTGAGAATAAAGTCAAAATCATTTCGAGATTAAAGTCGAAATATTATGAGAATAAAGTCGAAATTATTTTGAGATTAAAGTCAAAATATTATGCGAATAAAGTCGAAATATTATGAGATTAAAGTCAAAATATCATGAGAATAAAGTTGAAATATGAGAATAAAGTCGAAATATTATGAGATTAAAGTCAAAATATGAAAATAAAGTCGAAATTATTTTGAGATTAAAGTCGAAATATCATGAGAATAAAGTCGAAATATTATGAGAATAAAGTCAAAATATCATGAGAATAAAGTCGAAATATTATGAGAATAAAGTCGAAATATTATGAGATTAAAGTCGAAATATCATGAGAATAAAGTCGAAATATTATGAGAATAAAGTCGAAATATTATGAGAATAAAGTCGAAATATCATGAGAATAAAGTCGAAATATTATGAGAATAAAGTCGAAATTATTTTGAGATTAAAGTCAAAATATTATGAGAATAAAGTCGAAATATTATGAGAATAAAGTCGAAATATTATGAGAATAAAGTCGAAATTATTTTGAGATTAAAGTCGAAATATTATGAGAATAAAGTCAAAATAATTTTGAGATTAAAGTAAAAATGATTATGAAATTAAAGTCGAAATATTATGAGAATGAAGTCAAAATCATTTCGAGATTAAAGTCGAAATATTATGAGAATAAAGTCGAAATTATTTCGAGATTAAAGTCAAAATGATTATGAGAAGAAAGTCAAAATTATTTTGAGATTAAAGTCAAAATATTATGAGAAATATTCGAAATATTATCGTCAAAGAGTGTGCAGCTGTTGTAGGCTTGTCAGTTCAGAGCAGCACGGGTCTCAGTACCTGGATTGCGCAAGGGCTGAGAGCAGCCTCCAATGCGCGTTACTGTGCTTATCCAATGCTTGGTTATCCAATTACTTTTTTGGCGTTGTTGTTTGTATTTTACGCTATCATCCACATGACAAGATGACTAAACCCGTCAATGCAACCATTTATAGCGATGCCATACAGCTTTAGTTTACCGTACAAGTCTATAAAGCTCGGTTGAAGTACTGGCGACGACGCAGACGCCGAGCGCACCGGTGGTGCACATTCTTCCAAATAAACACAGTTTATTGCAAAGACGTTTCAGCGTCCTTATACTAATAACAAACTGGTGCGGATGTGCAGGAGATTGGGATTTCTTTATTTGTGAAACCAATACAAAAGTATAACTTTAACAGACCATGAACATCCCTCATTTTAACACAAGGAGGTTGCTATGGCCATAATATTTCGACTTTAATATCGAAATCATTTCAACTTCAATCTCCAAATCATTTTGACTTTAATCTCGAAATTGAAACTTATACGACTTTATTCTCGAAATCAAAACTTTATAAAATATTTTTCTTTAAAGTGGCCCTAATACGCCGTCGTAAAAACTAACGAATACAGAACAATATTTTTCGCTGAGTTTAGAAGAAAGTGTGTACGTTTAATTTAAAGAAGTATAATAATCTTCCCATTACAATTATAAACTGGTGAGTGAAATCTGAGGCAAAATCTTAGTCTACACAACACTGTCAAAGATATATAATGAGTAAAATAAAAAGGAAGTGTAATTGTTAGTAATCAGGTAGGTCTATTATAATAGACTGTGGCCATTTTTTTACTTATGTCTTTGAGATTCATTTCTATAAAAAATACTTTAGCAATGCTTTTTTGTAAAAAGTGCTATACCAATAAATTTGATTTGACTTTTTTCTAACTGCTCATCAGTGCCACATCTAGCAGCTCAAACTCTGCTACCTAGTTTTTTCTGTGCTTCTAGGCCTGTTTTTTTATTTAGCCAAATAAAATTTAAAAAATCAAAGCCAATATTAACCTCCTGACATGCTGTGCAAACAGCTGCTGTGTTACTGCTCATTATAAAGTCATATTAAGGAGCAAAAGACAACTGAATTTCATTTGAGTGGTCCAAAAAAAATAAACTGTTGAAAAAAACTTAACCTGGTTTAGGGTGTTTCTGTTGCTAAATACTGATCAGTTGGTTCAATCAGCCTACTGTTTAGCTGTTTAGTGCTGGTTGAGACGTTAAAAATACTGCAAATCCTGTGCAAATCCAAATTGTCTGCGTCAATTAAAATGCTTATGACCAGCAAAGATCAACATAAATGTGTTGAAAATTAGCATAGCCCATTCAAAACAGGAACCCAATAACTGTGTTATGCTGGTCATCACCACTGATTGGTTGTACTACCCTATACCGTTAGGAGTTTTTTTAAGTACATTTTAAGTACATAACCCTCCTGGCATTTGGCAGGGCCATCTTATGCTGGATTACATGGGTTTTCCATCAGGATGTACTCAGGTTGTAGTAGCTTTAATATATATGTAATAAAATGTACTGCAATAAAATGTTTCCCAGTACAGTATATTAATATACATTCTCATTATTATGTAAACCTTTGGCTGGTCCATTAACAATTATTTGGTGTCACAAAAATGTTTACATTCATTAAATTGGTTTGTGAAAACCTTAAATAGTTTGTGAAACCTTTATAGCTTCTCTATATGACATGACTCTACATAACCTTTACTGTTATCTTTATCTTTAAGAGTATAGGGATTATGTGTAATCTGTACTTAAATTGTATCTGTGCGCATAAAGCAATTATGGTAGATGACAGATTATAATGTATGATAGAACTTTCTGTTCAGTGGGAACATCAGCAGGTGGTTATTGTTTACCCAAAAGCACACCAGCTAATACACCAGCCAATGGCTTGCTCATACATGGTTATATTTATACCTTTTCAGTGACAAACCTATCTGTTAACCCACTTAAATGCATACAATGTATATCATTATATGCATTCACAATGTTTATTAACTGCTGGTACCTTTTAACATGTAGTAAAAAGAGGTCTTAAAATGAGATGATATGTCCAATGTTCAGATGGAAGAAAATGTGGAAGAAAATCAGTAATATTATGGTATTGTAATTGATTTTACTTACTTATTTACTTCTTTCTTTCTTTCTTTATTTTCATTTTACACAAATTTATAGGTGGAGCAGGTGACATATGGGAGGAGCTCTTATGGAACGCTTGAAAGCCAGATCAGGGAAGTATAAAAACTAGGAGAGGTTCACTTCTTTACTCGGTCTGTTTTGGTTAACTTCAGTCCATGATGATGATCATTGTGCTTCTTGTTTTCATACTCAGCCTGGTCTCTCAGGGATACAGCAGTAAGTTTATTTATACAAATAACAGCTAAGATACCCTTTTAAAGTGTGTTATTTATATATCAATGCTGGTAAAATTTACTGTATTATTAATTCTGTGTAATTTTCTGATATTGTGGTATGACTTTAAAATCTGACATAACAAACAAGTTTTGTAACATGTAGCACTGTTTTATTTATGAACATTTAATTGTTTCTATGTTCTTCTTTTCCAGACTCCACCTCATGTATGGGTCGCTGTGTAGAGAAATATGATGCACAAAACTTATGCCACTGCAACACCAAATGCCAGAAGTTCAATGACTGCTGTACAGACTACAGTCAGCAGTGTACAGGTAGGGTGCCGAGAGAGTATTTTTTACATTTTTTTTTAAAGTTTAGTCATAGTCCATTGTCTTCCTAGAACCTTGGAAAAAGATCACTCATATTGTTTGTTAATGAAGCTTTTGTAATGCTAAATGTAATGAAACGTTTTGTAATGAGGTCATAGCAGAAGATGCATTTCAAAGGGTACACTGTGGTTATCGTTAGATTTAGGTGTAGCACTAGTGCTAAGATCTAAGTAATGCAGACCCCCATCTAGTTAATATGTCAGAGTGAAATGGTTTCTGAAAACAAACTGCTTCTCCCAGTAAAACTGATGCAGGTTACGTCACCAGCAATCTCTAGACACACAGTATGTAAAACTGCTGAAAGCCAAACATAGTTCTCAGAAAGAGCACAACCATAGAATTGATAGGTATACTTTCTGCCAGGAACAGCTTTAATGATAACAAATGTTAAATATTAGATACTTATTAGAATATTTGATACTGTAAGCTGCTTAGGGAAATACTCACACAGTTTCATCCCTATAGTGTACTGTATGTGCAGTTACCAGAAAAAAGAAATTTGAAAGATTTTCCTGTACATTTGAATTTGAACGTTTCAAATAAAAGTCTGGGGTCACCTGTACATTGTTAGAATAATATTTGAAATGCGCTCATTAGGAATATCTCTAATTAACTGGTCATGTGGAAGCAGTACAATGTATAATCTCATACAGACACGGGTCAAGGGCTTCAGTTAATGTTCACATAAAACGTCATAATGAGGAGAAAAGTGAAAACAGTTGCTAGAGTTCACACAAGACAGTCCAAAAAAGGTAAAAACATCCAGTAAGCAGAAGTTTTGTTTGCAAAAACACCTTGTTGACAAGAGTGGTCAGAGGAGAAAGGCTAGACTGGTTTGAATGGACAGGAAGGCTTTGGTAATTCGAAAAACCATCATTTGTAAGTAAGGCCCTACCTAATTCACAGCCGTGAAAATCACGTCACAGACCGTTTACCATGTAATGTGCAATTTGCTGTGAAATGTAATATTTAAGGTTTGTGTTTAGCAATTTAACATTTTTCATTTGCACATCGTATGAAATATGAGACGCAATAATCAATATGAGGAGGCCCAAGCAATCATACGCCAATTAAGAAAGTGTCACAGACTTTTCTGTGGTGTAGTGTGCTGACAATGTTTGATGTATGTGAATATGTATTTAGTACATTTTGTCCCTTTGGGGTTTCCATAGTCAATAGAAAAGCTTCTCTACACACGTGAAGTCTGTGTAGTTTGTGCTGCGCCTCAAACGAACAAACCAGTAAAGTATTTTGCTCCTGATAGTTTATTTCTTTCTTTGTTATTTTTGAAAATGTGGTCCATGAAATTAAGCACATTTTCTTGTGAATTTAGTAGAGCCCTATTTATAAGTGTGGTGATCAGAAAAGCATTTGCACAACACATCAGACTTTGAGGCAGATTGGTCTACAATACAATATAACAGGAATCTGAGACTACAAAGAACAAAGGCTTCAAAAGTTTATTGTGGGATTTCTCACATCATCACACATCGTTTTCACCCACCCATTATTCAGATTATAATAAAATCTGCTAGATCTACTAGATGATCTACTATAATAGATATACAAATGCAACCTTGGTCAGTTATTCAGTGGAGTAGAAAGTTCTATTTCATAACCTTTTTGTTTGTGGCTTTTAAGCCACAGTGTTGTTCGACCTTGGTTAAGCGTCCTGCAGATTTGGGTTCATTTTCAATTCTTGCACGTGCAACGTTACATTTGGCACCTTAGTGGCAAGGTGCGACCCACCCTGTCACAGTGATGGTTTCTCATGCAATTCTGAGGGCTCAAAGATTCCTTTAACATTTAACAGTGATTTCCAGTATAGCTCTACACAGGCTGAGACTTCTTCAGGTTTAATAATCTTTTTACAATATTATGTGCGGTGGATGGTGAAAGGTTTAAATTATTATGCAATCTTGCATTGAGTTTGTTTTTGATTTGATTATTTTTAATGGATTCTCTCACAATGTTTGACACAAAGTGGTGACCAATGACCCATTTTTGATTTACAAAGACCGAGCCTTTTGTAGATGCTTCTTTTATACCCAGTCATGATACCCTCAGTTTACCTACTTATTGAAGATGGTGTTAAAACTTAAATATTTTTTAAACCTTTAACTCTTACTTTGCACTGCCCTATTTTATGAGTGTGTTGAAGGATCAAAATTAAAATGTGTTTATATTTACAAAAAGAATTAAGTTGGTTAGCCTAAATCACAGATTTTTGTGATTTGGAAATGGGGTTTGTAGTCAATATCATATATATTGCACAATGTGGCACAATTGGGCAGCTGGTAAAGTGGGTGCCCAAAGTGTTTTTATTGCTCCTGTTATTAAAGAGTTGTGCTGGACCCATCATGACCCTTATTAAGATAAAAAGGATAGAAAAAATATGTGAATGAATGAAACAAAAAACTAGGCATTAAGATAACAAAGACAGCTTAGCTCAAAGCCTTTTTAATTCCTTAAGATATTGTCTTGTTAAATTCAGCTCCTTTGCTAACATTTTAACTTTAACCATCATGCTTATATACATACATACACTATATGATCAAAAGTATGAACTAGTTAGACATCCCATTCCAAAAACTCCCATCCCAGAGCTTATAAGACAATGTGAACAGTTAAAAATATATTAACATTTTACAAAGAATTAATTATTGTCTTAATTTTCTAACAAGAAGAAAACATTTTAAAGAAGATTGCTAAGATGTAACTGTACATTACCTAGTTTTTTTTTTATATATAACCTTAAGTAGAGTCATGTGATCACCTTGATGTTTTGTTTCTTTCTCAGAAAAGTTAAATGGACATTTTATAAGCTATTTATATCGTTAGCACATGATATGTCAGGTGCTATCAGTACATAGCCTTGATATTTTCTTTATACTGGCTAAAAATATTAAGGTCATTTGAATCCATCTGCAGTGTTTCACACACTAAATGTTTCCTTAAGGGTTTCATTGCTTTACTATCACACACTAGGTGTATCAGATTAAAGTGTTCTATGTTATTTATTACGTTCTTTTATACTGAAGCTGCATAATAATTTTCACTTCAATAGGAAATATGCATCTGTAGAATGTGTCGCGTGTCACTAAAGACAGAAGCGTTAAACCACAGTCAGTCTTTTCTGCAATCTTGCAGTAAGTTTCCTCTTTTACAACCATTCTGGTTTATTACATAAACGTGTTTGTCTCATGAGAAAAATTAATTTGTGTGACGGCATTAATATGTAACATAATTCAAAGTTCTACATGGTAGCAAAAGTCTGTTACCGAGTAAATACAAAACCTGTTTCTGAAAAGTTGGTGCATTGTGTAAAATGTAATAAACACAAGAATCTATAGGTACCCAGGTGGGTGCCATCTAGCGGCCATAATTGGCAGTGCCTGCAGCAGACACGGTTCTGCTAGGGCGGAATGACCGGACTATGTGGGTGGGGTCTTCAAACGCTGTGTAAGGACCCTGATTGGAAGAGGCGCCTGTGCATAATGCATGAGTGAAAAAGGGTTCTGCAAAGGGCTGCGCGCGGGTCGGAGGAGGCGTGAGTAGCAATATACCCACCTCGTCTGCAATCAGGGATCCCCTGCAGCGGAAGACAAACTGATTACGTTAAATTGGGAGCAAATGCATAAATAAAATAATTTTAAAAAATAATAAAAAAAAACAAGAATCTATGATTGATCAAATGTCCTTAACTGGCAAAAGTCCAAAGAAATGACTTTGAAATATTTTGGCTGACTAGCTTAATTGTATTTTTGAAATTGCAAACAAATTTTGTGTTTAATACAAACACACTGAAAAAAATTGGGTCAAGCAAGGTGTTATACTACTGTGATAAATATAGCCACATGAACTATATAGACACATGGAGAAAACTGTTGTCACTTAACACAGTCCGCCCCTGCATCCAAAAATACAACCTGAAAGTCTGTTGTGCAAAGAAAAAGCTGTACATCAATTCTGTGCAAAAAGGCTGCCGTGTTCTGTGGGTATAAACTCATCTCAGCTGGACCAAAGGACAGTAAAAATGTACGCTGCAGTCAGATAGGTCTGTGTTTCAGTTTGTTTTTAGGAAAAATGGATGTTGAGTTCTCTGTGGATAAACAGGATCATACATACTGTTATGTGGATCATGGGATTTTTAAAGAGACATATGCTGCCATTAAGGTGATGTCTTTTCTCAGGAAGTCCATGGTTACTGCTGCAATGTCTTTTGTTTGTTTGTTTATTAGGATTTTAACGTCATGTTTTACACACTTTGGTTACATTCATGACAGGAACGGTAGTTACTCATTACACAAGATTCATCAGTTCACAAGGTTATATCAAACACAGTCTTCGACAATTTAGTGTCTCCAATTCACCTCACTTGCACGTCTTTGGACTGTGGGAGGAAACCGGAGCACCCAGAGTAAACCCATGTGGACATGGGGAGAACATGCAAACTCCACACAGAAAGGGCCCGGACCGCCCCACCTGGGGATTGAACCCAGGATCTTCTTGCTGTGAGGCAACAGTGCTACTCACTTAGCCACTGTGCCGCCCGCAATGTCTTTTAAAAATGTGTGAGGTATCATGAAACGAAGAATCAGACAAAAAGTCTTAAATTCCACCTGCAAAACGTAGTGTCTTATTTCTCAAACAATTAATTGTAAATTACTAGAAAATGTGATAAAACACAGTGGTAAACATGCCTCTGTTCTAACTCTTTAGTGTGTTGCAGGCATCAAATTGTGACCTTGATTATATTTACAAAATAGAATGAAGTTGGTCATTAAAAAATTTGAAATATTTATTGTACTTTTGTCAGTAAAAAAAAGGTTCAAGACATGAACAAATCATAGATTTTTGTTTTATTGCCCTTTACATAAAGTCCAAACTGTTCTGGAATTGGTGGTTGTACTTGCTAGATTTGTAATTTGTCATTGCAAGTGTTAACCATGCATATAAATCATTGAAAATTCTCTGTGTGTGTCTCCTCCAGTCATGGCTAACAGCAGCATTCGAGCCTCTGACTCTGAGATTGAAGCTTTATCTGAAGATTTGTATGTCCTGGATGTAAACAAAGCCACTGACGCTGAGCTTGTCATTGATCTTCAAGTACAAATACCTCACAGTGAGACCAGCGCCAAGAATGATCTCTCACCGCTCCCGTAAGAAAAAGTTTGATGCTCACACACTAGAAAAATTCAGACACGTATTGCTTTAACTGACAGTGATTTGTCTTTTTTTAAGAGTGGAAACATGGTACTGCCAATTTAGTTCAGTTACTTACTTATAATTATACATATCCTTGATAGCTTAGAACAGATTACTAATTATACTGCACTTACCTGCATGGGTGCTTTTGCTGTTCATTATATTGTTACTGAAGCATGTGCCAAAGTGAATTAAAACCACTAACAAAGATTTAGAGATCTTCAGGCTGTAATATTTCTGTCCTGAGACCAGTTATACACAAAGGCTTTATCACCTCATATCTAAAGTCTGGCCCCTATGCCATATGCAACTCAATGACAAATTTCAACTGAGCTTCTTCTGCTCTCTGTAAATATATTAATAAGAGGCTTTTAATACTTTGTTTTACCCAATGCTGCCACCCGGACAGGTCTCCAATCTATTACTGGGCTTGCAAGAGTAAATGCATGGATATTTTACTTACTTTGATGGCTCTTCTTTTGTCACTATTTTTCTTTTTCAGTTTGTTCAAGTACGTGAAAGAGGCCTCTCTGTTCTCTAAGCCTACCTTTGCAGCCTTTATTGCTTTGTTAGATAACTATCAGAGCAAGACAGGGGTGTCAGAGCACTTCAGCTCAGAAGAGGTGATGGAGCAGGAGAACTTCATCAAAGAGTGCATGAAGAACACAGAGCTGGGAAGGAAACTTTACGAATTCTTTCACACTAAAGGTCTTTACTAAGTACCACCTCTAAGTTTGATTTTTTAAGTTCTTAAACAGGAACACACAAACACTTATACACAATAGCCCACACATTTACCACACATTTTAAAGTAGGTTTTTGAAATGATATCATTTATATATAACATTATAACATTTTAGAGACGTTAAACTCCAGTAATCTATGCTTTGTTCTAAAAGATTTGTTCAAAATGCCTGAAAAACTTTTAATGACGCCTCATTTTGACAACAGTATGTGAACATCTTAATATATACTTATGTGTAGCATCTGGACAGCCATCCGTTGCTTACAGGTGTAGAAAAACTCTAGTGGCCACCACAGAGCCCTGACACCAATTCAACACCTTTGGGAACTAAAGCATTAACTGCAAGCCAGATCTTCTTGTCAAACATTCAATGCCTGACTTCACACATGCTCATTTGACTGAATGAGCACAAATTCCCACAGACACACTCTAAAATCTTATTGGAAAGCTGTGCCAGAGGAGTGAAGGATGCTGTTGTCAAGGGGGAGGCAACTCCATGTAAACGCTCATGGTTTTCATATAGATTATGGTCAGATGTCCACATACTTTTGCCCATTTGGCCCATTTACCCTCTTTCCATAGTTGCATATCTTATAACTTGAATGTCAGTCTAGTTTGGTTTTCTCTGCTTTGTTTTTTATTGTACAAAACTGCTACATTGACTCTATATAAATCAGTTTCATTTAACATATAATCATAAAAACGTTTTTTATATGTTTACAAAGCCTAGCATAATTATTATGAATGTAGTCAAATGCTTCTATTGTTTATGTGATGTGATCGTGGTCAGGATTTTACAGTTCATGGGAAGAGTTTCTCTATGACCTGAAGATGATGTGGTTTGGCCTCTATTCTCGAAGTAATGGAACTATGGACTCCAGTGGCTTTGAGCACATCTTTGCAGGTCAGTAAGTGTGTGTGTGTGTGTGTGTGTGTGTGTTTGTGTGTGTGTGTGTTTGACAGGGTTTAATACCCACTGTCTGACTATTCTGTGTCTGTTAATATTCTTTATCTGTTAGGGGAGATAAAAAGTGGCAAGGTGTCTGGTTTCCATAACTGGGTGAGGTTTTACTTGCTGGAGAAGGAGGGACTGTTAAATTATTACAGTCACAGCTTTGATGGCCCTGTGAGTTTCTTGCATGCTTGCCCTGTACTGCAGATCTTAATTCAAATTAAATAAAAACATAAAAAATTTATGCAAGCCTAAACACACACTTTGAGCTTTTTGTAGTCATGTGACACACTTCTGCTTTCCTATACTCTTTTTTCCAGTGGGTGTCTTATCCTGATGTGCTGGGGATGCAGTTCATGTGGGACAGCTACTATAAACAGATTGGCTCAACTGTTATCGGCTGTAGTCCTGAGTTTGACCTGGCAATCTACACTCTCTGCTACATCACTCGCCCCGGCAAACAGTCAGTCAGATTTGTTATTCCATTTCTACATTCTACATTTATACAGTATGGCTATACACTGTATATGTATTTAAGTAAAGTTACATGTGTTACATTCTGATATATACATTCTAATTTATATTTTCAGTTGTCAACTGAGTTTGGGGGGAAAGAGACTGACCATTCAGACCTATACCTGGGATAAGACTACTTATGGAAATGGCAAGAAATACATTGCAACTGCTTACCCCTTCTTACCATAATTATCCACAATAATCTGCATATGCTGATTAAAATGCTAATCAAATTACAGTAATAAAAAATCAATGCAAAAAAGCTGACAGAGACGAATTAATGTTTTTGAGTGTCCACTGTACCTATTGACCTGATACTGTAGAACAGCATAGGAAAGGCAGTCCCTTGAGAAGTGGGTATTACTGGTCCCCAAGTTAGAGTCATACCCACATTGTTGTACGACGAAACTGATTTGTATTGTTGCAGGTGAAGTCAAGACTGTGAAAAAATGAATTAACTAGCTTTAACATCTCCCCTATTAAATTGTTGTTTGTTTGTTTATTAGGATTTTAACGTCTTGTTTTACACTTTGGTTACATTTATGACAGGAACAGTTGTCCCTCATTACACAAGATGTATCAGTTCACAAGGTTTTATCAAACACAGTCATGGACAATTTAGTGTCTCCAATTCACCTCACATGCACGTCTTTGGACTGTGGGAGGAAACCGGAGCACCCGGAGGAAACCCACGCGGACAACATGCAAACTCCTCACACAAAGGACCCGGACCACCCCACGTGAGGATTAAACCCAGGATCTTCTTGCTGTGAGGTGACAGTGCTACCCACTTAGCCACCGTGCCGCCCCCGTTTGAAATAAAACCACATTTTATTAAATGTTCATATAATGCCTTCTATGAACCTCGTAACTGCTTCATGCTGTATTCAGATCGACTCTCTTATTGTACCTTTAAAAAGTATCTGGCATCCTACACTATTTTAATCTTTTATTAACTTTGGTTGAGCACTTCAAATATAGTAAAGAAATGTATGTTGCCAGTATACCCAGCATTATGTTGTTAAGGTAGAGAAGGAACAGAATTAACTGAAAGAATCACCTGTGGTACGTTTTGTAAAATGCAGTATAAGAATCTAATTTGTCAATGCTCTTAAACATTTAATAGACAAAAGTAAATATGTCCAATGTTTTACTGAAAAACTTGAATTGTGAATTTTAAAAATGAAGTTTTGTAAATATAAATGAATTTTGAATTTGATGCCTGAAGCACACTGAAAAACAATTTGGGACAAGGACATAATAAGTCAAAGATGTATCAACTGTTAAAGTAACACTGTTTTGAAACATTCCACAATAAGCAGGTAAATTAGTAACAGGTGAAGGATCCACCAGAGGCTTCACAAGCAAAGATGAGCTGTGGTTCAACACGCTGTACCAAATGCTGCCATCAAAGTGATACTTTTTATCAGAAACTCTATGGCTGTTTCAGCAAGATGATGCCAGGTCTCATTCTACATGATGTGCTACAACAGCATTGCTTTCCAGACACCAAGTGTATGTGCTTGACTAGCCTGCCTGGTGTCCAGATCTGTCTCCTGTTAAAACTGTGTGGTGAATCATGAAGAAGAACCACAGACTGTTGAGCAGCTGAAGTCTTGTATCAAATAAAAACAGGCAGAAATTCCACTTGCAAAACTGCAACACTCGGTTCACAACCCAATAAAATGTGTCATTGATAGGAAGGGTGATGTGTAACAGTGTGAAACTGTTGTGTCTGTTCACATGCTTTTGAAGTATGTTGCAGGCATTTAATGTACAAAATACAACTAAGTTAGTTAGTGAAAACACTGACTTATTTTCTTGAATCGTTTCTTTGTACGTTAGTCTTTTAAAGTTTTACATGAATGAACAAATCAAAGTTGTTTTTATTGCATTTTACAAAATGTCCCAACGTTTCTGGAAATAGGGTTTGTTGCTGCTTATTTCCCCAAAGTACAGCCACAAAAATAATCACAGACCTAAATAAGCACCATTATGATCCAGTTTTAACAGGAAACTACATGTAGTTAACTTTACAAAGCTGAAATTAATAGCAGTGCTGCATGTAATGTAGTCTATTTAAAAAATCACCAAGATTAGCACATTTTTATAGTTTATTTAGATAAAAATACAAGTTAGACAAAAGAGTAAAAAACATAAGTTGGGTTATGTGTAAAATCAGAGATCATGATTTTGGATCAGCTGCACAGCGGAAGCCCAGGTTAGAAGCTGAACTGTCAGGAGTATTCTGGCTACGAGCAGCACATCTGTATCTGTAGCAGTATGACTACAAACAGAAGACAGAATGTGAATATTAGACAATATAACTATAAATATAATATAACTGACTATAACAGCATGTTAGACATCCTATTCCAAAATCATGGCTAATAACTTGGGGTTGCTCCCCCAATCTGTGTGGATGTAAGGGTAGCACTGTCCCACTCAGGTGGGTGGTCTGAGTGGGTTTCCTCCAGGAGTTCCGGTTTGCTCCCACAGTCCAAAGACATGCAAGGTGAATTGGAGCTAGATTTCAAAAATTTCTATCTGTCTGTCTGCCTGTCTGTCTAAGTGTAAAACTTTATGTTAAAATCCTAATTACCTACATGAATAAATACATAAATAAACAGCTGGGTTTCCAGAAGATTTTGGAGTATGTCTATAGGATTTTGTGAGGTCAGGATCTAATGTTAAACGAGGAAAACCTTGCTAGCAATTGACATTCCAATGCAATCAAACACCATCCAAAGTTCAGGCCACTGGAGGTTCTCTTAACTGAACTCATTAAAACATTTTTAGAAATCTTTGTTTGTGCACAGGGGCACAGTCATGGTGAAACAGGAAACAGCCATCCCCAAACTGTTGCCACATAGTATGAAGCATATAATTGTGGCTGAAACACTTTGTACACTTAAAAGGGAAATCCACACAAACACAGTGGAGTCATGTTATTGACCATAAGTTGAGGTTATTATTATGACCACCAGCTAATATCCAGAGTAATTGCCGTGTGCAGCACAGATAGCAGCTAGATGGGCTGGGAGTGACTCAATAAGGTCCTGGTAGGTTGTTACTCCGGTGGGTGTGTGGGAGGATCCATAGAGCAAACACAACGATCGAGGTGGTCCCACAGATGCTCAATTGAGTTTAAGTCTGGGGAATTAGGAGGCCAGGGTGGTACTTGGAAGTCTTGGTCATGCTCTTCCAACGTCGGACATTTCTAGCCGTGTGACATGTCGCATTGTCTTGCTGGTTTAAAAAAAAAAAAAAAAAAAAGGTACTTTTACCCATGACAGCAATGAGGAATATACAGTATGTGCAGACAGCCTAACGCACACCTTATGTACCCAACAAGCCAGCTCACGAAACATGACTTCTTTCATGAGCTATGTGCTGCCACCATCAAAAGTAGGAAGTGGTCATAATAATGTGACTTGACTGTGTATTTTGTCTGTATAGTCTACATTAAAAAGCTGTACAGTGTGTGTATGAGTTTTACCTTGTGACACATATAGGAACCTCCTTTCTTAACCTTGTCTGTTCCACTTTCTGGTCCTTTCTACAAAGCAATATAAAAGAGCATATAAAGTAATACATGTGAAGGATTATTTGTTGTTTATTTAGTCTTTTAGCATCTTACCGGATTATGTTGTTGGTCGTTTGTATGGTAAGTACTCCACCAGTCTGCTGTCCATTCCCATGCATTGCCCACCATGTCGTACAGCCCAAACCCATTAGCAGGAAATGATTTTGCCTGTGAAAACCATTAAAGCATTTTAATAACATCATTTTGTCAAAAAAAAAAAAAAGGAAAAATATACCACTTTACACGTTCTCACCGGTGATGAGCGACGGTATCCATCTTCCCCTGTGTTGTGATTTGGGAAATCACCCTGCCACAGGTTAGCAAAGTGCTGTCCTTTGGGTATCAGTTTATTCCCCCAGGGGTACAACCTGCAAAGAGGGAATGTAAAATATACAATACACACCAGCACACAAACATTTACGTATTGCTTTTTAAATGAACTCCTACCTGTCCTGCAGTCCGCCTCTGCAGGCAAACTCCCACTCTGCCTCAGTGGGTAATCTGCGCTGAGCCCACTGACAGTAGGCCTGAGCATCATCCCACGAGACATGCAGTACGGGATGATTCATCCTAGTGCCAGCACAATATATCACTATTAGTGGTGCATATTACTGATCAAACCTTGTGAAAATATCATAACAATGTACATTAGTTTAACTGGGTGTAAATCAGGTGATTGTGAAGCCAACCACTCTGAATAGGAGATTTTGGAGAAATGCCTTCCACAACATCTGCTCTTATGTTTCTGTTATGTTTTTCCTTAATTTATTATTATTACTGCCACTATGCTTCACAGTAGGTTCCTTTCCTTTTAGCACAATGTAACATTTTACATTTTAGGTTTTCTTACCAACCTTGGCAAAGTAAAGACTCATTTTAATTGCCAAAGTGGCAAGCCTTGAGTTTGTTCATTTTATACCCAAACATGATTATCACCTGTTCAAAATGTTTATTTAAAACTATTCATAGAAAATCATAATTTGCTCCTGTCCCAACTTTTTAAACATTTTCAAATTACAGTTGGTACAGTTGGTTAGGTAAAACATTGAATATCCTGTGTTTAGTTTAAATGCAAATCAAAAATGTTTTTGAATCACCACGTTCTGTTTTTAATTTGTATTTCTTTCATAAACTGTGTTAACTGTTCTGAAATTGAGGTTTTATTAAAAATGAAAAGGTGATTTAATTTTACCTGTCAGCTATGGTAGAATCTGGGCCCTCTGGGTGTCTCCAGTCTGCACCTTTTACAGGTGACCACCAGGGGGCTGCAGCAACCTAATTAGCACAATAACACGTACTGTAGGTAGATTAAACAGCCACTGCTCACCAGTACAAAACAACTAGATGCAGTGAGCATCTCACTAGTACAAATAAGGTCAACTGGAATACACATAAAACATATGCATATACATGTTTACTGAGACCTCTTGTATATTTTCATTCAGTTCTATACACATCACCACAGTGCCTTTTAATGTGAGAGGAATTTGATATTTACAATTGCAAGTGTATATACTATGTATGTACTTATAATATAGAATGACAAACCATGATCAGCATTTTTGGCTAGATTGCTCACTCCCTACTTTAAATGTAACAATTAAAACAGAACAGTAAAAACTGTTACATGTTTAATATTTCTGTTTCTTACCGAATGAGACAGTGTACTCTTGACCTCTTCACTGAGCAATCCCTCAAACACAAACGAGTCTCCTAATCGTTCTGCCTACATCAAACACAACCCATATGATTGCAATAATGGTTCTATGTCATTTATGTGCATGTGTCTGTGCATATGTGGGTATGTACTACCTCTGTAACATAGCCGGTTTTATTGATGAACTGCTGGAACTGAATGTTTGTAACTTCATGCTCTTCAATGTAGAAAGGATCAAGCCAGACCCTTCTTTGAGGTCCCTCTCCATCCTGTGGTATCCCGGGTTCATTAGTGCCCATGAGGAATAAGCCTCCCTGCAGCAGCACAAGCTAAACATACACAAACAGGCAAAAAGAAAAATAAAGTATTTAACAACGTTCTAATTTATTTAACAAATATTTATTACTACCAGAAAGAACTGCATTCATAAAAGGGCAAACACAAACCTTGTTACCATGTACATCTAAATTGCACGTTTAAGACAGGTATATTTATTTATTTATTAGGATTTTAACATCACGTTTTACACACTTTCGTTACATTCATGACAGGGTAGGTACAAAAGGTAGTTATTCGTTACACTTGTTAAGATTCATCAGTTCACAAGTTTTAATGTCAAACACAGTCATGGACAATTTTGTATCTACAGTTCACCTCACCTGCATGTCTTTGGACTGTGAGAAGAAACCGGAGCTCCCGCAGGAATCCCATGCTTACACAGGGAGAACATGCAAACTCCTCACAGAAAGGACTGCCCCACCTGGGGATCAAACCCAGGATCTTCTTGCTGTGAGGTCACAGCGCTACCCACTGAGCCACCGTGCCGCTAAATATTAAGTATTTTTATACAGTGATGTCAACAACAGTACACATGAATTTTGGGTTAATAGTTATTTCAACACCAGGCCTGTTTTTAAAGCAGGTATACCCTCGATTTATGTCTATGATTTGGGTAAAAGTATTGCAGTGAACAATTCACAACAGGGATTCACCAATATGTTTTTATTTTTAATAAATGCTTCTTTCTGGTCAGGGTTGTGTAAAGTCCAGCTTGACCCAAAACACTAGGCACGAGTCAAAAATACACCCTGGAAAGGGTGACAAGACATAATTTAGTCAGCCACACCATATAGACAGTTGCAACATATTTATTATATAATGTAATTTATCTCATTTAAACTGGCACCATAAAGCTTAACTGATGCTTGTTGCTGGTCAGATGAATAAAAAAAAGCAGAAGCAGGGGCTTTATTCTTGCATGCTCTGCCTCACTGTTCATTGCAATGTAAAGCTTACTTGCCTTTAAACCTTTGTTTTTATTGGTGTTTATTGGATTACATTACATTTTCTCTCAGCATTGGGTGACAGTGTGGGATTTCTAATCCTTAACAGGAAAAAAAGTACTGCAGAAATGATAGAAATTTGGGATGACACAACATTCATGTCTTGTATGATTATATGTAAACTTTCAGCTAAGGACTTTGGTGCAAAATTTGAGAAATTCGAATTAAATTGGCTGACTACATTGGAAGTAAGGACAAAGGTGAACATTTGACTAAACTACTGGTTATTCAGGTTATTCAGTTTATTACTCTGATGATGTGCACATGAAAAAATAATAACATATTGAGGACAGGGAAACTCCTGCAGCACACTAATAGAATAATCAGAAGTGTTATTAGCAGCATTTATTCCATTCCAAGTATTTGAAAAACATCTTCGTGCTTTTGATAATGTGAAAGCATGCCGACACTTTTCTGGTGATTGCCTTACCTTACCAAGCGAGTCATATTCCTTCACATTTGCCTTTTCCGAATATTTATCAACTGGATTTTCCAACATGTGTGGATCTGCTGCTACAGCTGCGTCTCTCTTTAGTGTGTTACATCCACAGTCCTGATCCTGCACTCCATCACTTACTCCTGATTTTAAATGATTCACATTGTCGATAATGTCACAGCACACAGACACACTAAAACAACACAAAGATACAAATCTTAACCAGTACACTAATGTTGCCATGTCCAGGTTGACTTACTCATACATGTATAAAGCCATCTTTGTTTGATAGATCACGTGATCAGTCACCTGACATAGATTTTTTTTTTTTTTTTTTTTCGTAGACGAGACGAGTTTTCTTTTTAAAGATAATAAGAAATGGATTCTGTCCCAAAGTCTATAATTAAAGCAGAACGATTCCGAGCAGCAAATATTTTCTGCATTTTAGAGTTCAAACTGTAGGACTGTTTAATGCCGAAAATGCTGGAGTCGACTCCGATTTCCTTTGCAGGTGTTTAGAATTGTTCGGAGTCGATTCTAGTAATTGATTCAACACAATAAAGTTTTCCTTGTTCTTTAAAATCCAAAGACAAACAGACACAACATGAACGGACAGTTAGGTTGTCTAAACAGTGCACACATATTAGCTTAGCATGTAGATGTTTAAAACTTAATTCACTTTTATTTAAACAAAGTTTACAAAAGTTTAAAAAAGTTCCTGTTGAAAGCCAACGGTTTTTTTTGTTTATATTTGTTTGTCTAAATTATTATTGTGTTTAGAGAGATTGACAGCGATAATCAATTATAAATGGTCACTGCGAGAACTTAAATCGAACTTTTAAGTGGATTTTTTTATTCTTTGCTTAGTACAGTAAAGCGGTTCTTTTGGTATCGACTCCCAGTCCTAACATTGTGAAGAGAGTCGACTCTTAATCCTCAATGTATTCTGAAAATCGACTCTATTTTGGCTTGACCCCCAGACATAATTTTTACTGTACTTAATGGAATTTATGTCACGATCTCAGGATTTATAAAATCTGTACACTATTCACAAAGACTCGGTGAGATGTGTTAGTTTGTTTAGAGATAAAGCAATACCCTAACTGATTGTAACATTTTAAATCACAAAATGTATAGTTTACAAAATATATCATCTAAAAGCTATAAAGATATATTGTTGTCTGTTTATAGTTTTTAAAAAAGTTATTCATGTTTTGCTAAGCTATTTAATTTTTTCGTTCTTGTTGGCACGAACTCAACAGTTTTAAACTCTGACTGTCATGTACTGCTGGGGTATGTAGTCCATGTTAAACATGCCTGTGCTGATGGGAGCAGGGTTGTGTATCTGTAAAAAACACAATTTCCCATAATGCTCTCCGAGTTTACAGCGCGAGAGGTGTCTCTGGGTGCAGAGCGGAGAGCTGGAGGAAGAAGTTACTGATGGACCGCTGTGTGAGAACTCGGAGCTGGAGGAGTTTCGGCATTATGCTTTATTATCAGGACGCAACTTTCACTCAGAACTACTGAGAGACTTACAGCAACAAGTCAGCTTCAACTCGGTGAGGTAAAATGACTTTGGTATTTTTTAATAAACAACACTTTGTATTAGTTTAAATATTTATGTAATGTGTCACAGCATCGCACTCAGCAGAGCAGAGCAGCTAACCGCCCCTCTGTTAGAAAATACATGCTCTTTTAAAATTAATCACTATTGTTTAAAAGTAAAATCTCTACACCTAAAATTGCATAAACAAATCGTTGTAATCTAACATTAAATTAATCTAACATTCAACTGCAGTGAAAATTAAGTGGAGATACTGAAAGCAGTGTGAAATGTTTAAAAGATGATAAAACTTGGGCAATTCTGTTATTTTTGTTTGAAAATGTATGTATCATAAGTAAAAATAAATAAATGTAGGATTACAAAACTAAATGAATGTAGAAACACAGAAATAGACCAAATAAAATGTATGGAATAGTAGAAATAAATACAAGACATTTGTTTAAATAGGCCAATTTCATGAGATAGATAGATAGATAGATAGATAGATAGATAGATAGATAGATAGATAGATAGATAGATAGATAGATAGATAGATAGATAGATAGATAGATAGATAGATAGATAGATAGATAGATAGATAGATAGATAGATAGATAGATAGATAGATAGATAGATAGATAGATAGATAGATAGATAGATAGAACTCTTTAGTTGAGCATTTATTGATTTATATTCATGAGATTTTTTTGTCTTCCATGCATATCTACTACAGTTGATACTGCATTTATCAAGAAACATTGTAACAAATAACTTAATAAAGTAATAAACTTGCCAGTAACCTTAAAAAACCTTACCTGAAAATAAACACCATTCCTAATGTCCTAATGTTTCACAAGTGCCAACTTAACATGCTTATCAAATAATGGAAGTCCAGTTGGCATATTAAAGCTCTTTTTGTCAACATTATTGCAATTATTAAAAGATGATAAGCAGAATTCTCCCTTTATACTGATGCATTTATTCAATTATTCATTCATTGTCTGTTTTATCATTGCTATATCCTGGTCAGGGTCATAATGGGTTTGATTAATTGGGCAAAAGGCAGGAAACACCGGACAGGTCACCAGTCCATTACAGGGCAGACACACACATACATTCACACACACTCACACTTTTTTAGTAGCTCCTATTGGCCTGACTGCATGTCTTTGGACTTGTGGGAGGAAACCAGAGCACCTGGGGGAAACCCACGTGGGCAGAGGTGCAAGCTCCACACAGAAAAAACCCTGGCCGCTGTTCCATGGAATTGAACACAGGCCCTTCTTGCTGTGAGACAACAGCGCTACCCACCCATGTGCCACCCTGGACATGATGCAAATGTGTAACAGGTCTGTCTTTCATTATTTAAATAACATAAATGCTTTAAGTGGGGCACTCAGGTGGCACAGCAGTAAATTACACAAGCCCACTACCAATGGGATCCAGGATTTGAATCCCCAGCAATGCTCTTGGCTGGTTGGGCATCTACGTGCAGATATAATTGGCTATATGTGTAAGAGTGAGGGCCCGGGTGACCAAGGTTGGTAGATTTTAATACAATCATACAAATAGTGGTTTGTGCTGGTTCTGTTCCTAGTTTATAAGTATAGTTTAACAGATTCACCTCTCATTTTATACAGTATCAAAACTAAATATTGTAACATCTTTGTTGCTTTTAACTATTTTATAATACCTACTTAAATTAGTATTATGTGGGTCCTTGGTAAAGACATTTGTAATATTTTAAGATTCAACATTTCAACTTCATAAAAAACATTTTAGACTGTTAGCTGTAGTAGGAAATGCTCTACATACAGACCTATGCAAATCTGTCAGTTGTGTGTGGTGTACAAGAATGGGAAAGTGAACAGAACACACACACACACACTGGCTGGCTCCTTATTTGTTATGCAAACTTGAATAGTAGCTGGTTGGGGACTTTATCAATCCGAGGAGAGAAAAGTCGGATGAGATGATAGAAAAAGCTTTAACAAAACTAAAAGTGTCCTCTGAAGTCCCATAACATTTTAGAGCAAATTATAATTTATTAACCTGGTTTGACCCTAATGGTTGATTCATGAGCACTCAGTAGGGTTTAGTAAACACTGATTAACATCAGAATCACATTTTTGCTGTACAAGCATTTATACATACAAACTTTGTCTTAGACACAATCAGCACAGTTTACCTAATGAAAGTTTACATGTATTACTAATTAAGTATATACACTGATCAGCCATAACATTAAAACCACCTCCTTGTTTCTACACTCACTGTCCATTTTATCAGCTCCACTTACCATATAGAAGCACTTTGTAGTTTTACAATTACTGACTGTAGTCCATCTGTTTCTCTGCATACTTTTTTAGCCTGCTTTCATGCTGTTCTTCAATGATCAGGACCACCACAGAGCAGGTATTATTTAGGTGGTGGATCATTCTCAGCACTGCAGTGACACTGACATGGTGGTGGTGTGTTAGTGTGTGTTGTGCTGGTATGAGTGGATCAGACACAGCAGCACTGCTGGAGTTTTTAAATACCGTGTCCACTCACTGTCCACTCTATGAGACACTCCTATCTAGTTGGTCCACCTTGTAGATGTAAAGTCAGAGACGATCGCTTATCTATTGCTGCTGTTTGAGTCGGTCATCTTCTAGACCTTCATCAGTGGTCACAGGATGCTGCACTGAACTACAAAGTGCTTTTATATGGTAAGTGTAGCTGATAAATTGGACAGTGAGTGTAGAAACAAGGAGGTGGTTTTAATGTTATGGCTGATCGGTGTAGCTGTGGGGTCCCAACGGTACACTAAAACACTGGATAAGATCCTATGAGATCTGTTTCATTTTCTCCAATTACCATTCATTTAATTGGTATTATGTATGTAAGTTATGTAAGTGTGTAAGAAACACTTACTCTGATTTACCATTGTGCTTTAGTTACAGCATGAGACGCAAAGTTACACTTGAACTGAACCTTTTATTATATGCTGTAAGTGATCCAGTAGGCATGCTTCTGCTTTTTTTTAAGTCTGGGATAGACAGGATTACAGAATTTCCTAGAAGTCAGGGCTTGAAAAAAACATTTTAATGATTTAAATTCCTTTCCATATTTATACCTAAAATTATTTTTATCTTTTAAACCTGCAATTCCATCTTTGTTTTCCACTTAAACAAGTGTCGTCAGAGCATGTGTTTCAATGAAAAGGATACAACTGAAGGAAATCTGACCTTTTACAAAGGAATTTAAATGGTTGTTTTCAGAAATGTGCTTAGTTACCTTTCAAATTCTTAAATTCATGTACATTCATTCATTCATTGTCTGTTTTACAAGCACTTTATCCTATTTAGGGTTGGGGTACAACTCACAAAAGGTAGAAAACATTCTGAACAGGTCACCAGTCCATCACAGGGTGCACACACACACTGACTGCATGTCTTTGGACTGTGGGAGGAAGCCGGAGCACCTGAAGAGAACCCTCACGAACACAGACATTTAAACTCCACACAGAAAGAACCCAGACTTTCACCTGGGAATCGAACCCAGGACTTTTTGCTCTGAGGCGACAGTGTAATTTTAACTTAAATTGTTATGTTGATTATTTGATTTGTTATTTAAAAAAACATTGTATAATATTCAAGAAACATGCACAAAAAAACATTTTATTTTAGGTCTCAGACTTTTGGCCCACACTGTATATAAAGTTTTTATTTTTAGATACGAAGTTTATTACATTATGCATGTATCAATCTAAGTTAATATACAGTGTATCACAATAGTGAGTACACCCCTCACATTTCTGCAAATATTTCATTATATCTTTTCATGGGACAACACTATAGACATGAAACTTGGATATAACTTAGAGTAGTCAGTGTACAACTTGAATAGCAGTGTAGATTTACTGTCTTCTGAAAATAACTCAACACACAGCCATTAATGTCTAAATGGCTGGCAACATAAGTGAGTACACCCCACAGTGAACATGTCCAAATTGTGCCCAAAGTGTCAATATTTTGTGTGACCACCATTATTATCCAGCACTGCCTTTACCCTCCTGGGCATGGAATTCACCAGAGCTGCACAGGTTGCTACTGGAATCCTCTTCCACTCCTCCATGATGACATCACGGAGCTGGTGGATGTTAGACACCTTGAACTCCTCCACCTTCCACTTGAGGATGCGCCACAGGTGCTCAATTGGGTTTAGTCCATCACCTTTACCTTCAGCTTCCTCAGCAAGGCAGTTGTCATCTTGGAGGTTGTTTTTGGGGTCGTTATCCTGTTGGAAAACTGCCATGAGGCCCAGTTTTTGAAGGGAGGGGATCATGCTCTGTTTCAGAATGTCACAGTACATGTTGAAATTCATGTTTCCCTCACTGAACTGCAGCTCCCCAGTGCCAGCAACACTCATGCAGCCCAAGACCATGATGCTACCACCACCATGCTTGACTGTAGGCAAGATACAGTTGTCTTGGTACTTCTCACCAGGGCGCCGCCACACATGCTGGACACCATCTGAGCCAAACAAGTTTATCTTGGTCTCGTCAGACCACAGGGCATTCCAGTAATCCATGTTCTTGGACTGCTTGTTTTCAGCAAACTGTTTGCTGGCTTTCTTGTGCATCAGCTTCCTTCTGGGATGACGACCATGCAGACCGAGTTGATGCAGTGTGCGGCGTATGGTCTGAGCACTGACAGGCTGACCTCCCACGTCTTCAACCTCTGCAGCAATGCTGGCAGCACTCATGTGTCTATTTTTTAAAGCCAACCTCTGGATATGATGCCGAACACGTGGACTCAACTTCTTTGGTCGACCCTGGCGAAGCCTGTTCCGAGTGGAACCTGTCCTGGAAAACCGCTGTATGACCTTGGCCACCATGCTGTAGCTCAGTTTCAGGGTGTTAGCAATCTTCTTATAGCCCAGGCCATCTTTGTGGAGAGCAACAATTCTATTTCTCACATCCTCAGAGAGTTCTTTGCCATGAGGTGCCATGTTGAATATCCAGTGGCCAGTATGAGAGAATTGTACCCAAAACACCAAATTTAACAGCCCTGCTCCCCATTTACACCTGGGACCTTGACACATGACACCAGGGAGGGACAACGACACATTTGGGCACAATTTGGACATGTTCACTGTGGGGTGTACTCACTTATGTTGCCAGCTATTTAGACATTAATGGCTGTGTGTTGAGTTATTTTCAGAAGACAGTAAATCTACACTGCTATACAAGTTGTACACTGACTACTCTAAGTTATATCCAAGTTTCATGTCTATAGTGTTGTCCCATGAAAAGATATAATGAAATATTTGCAGAAATGTGAGGGGTGTACTCACTTTTGTGATACACTGTATGCACAGGAAGTACAATTGATAACAATCAAATTTTTGGTTTTTCTTACTATATATTAGGTAATACAGGAAGTAGCAGTTATAAATATAAATCTATGTGAGATGGGATTGGCAGAGGTGCTAATCTTGATTTGTCTTTCGTTTTGATCTTTCCTTCCTGTTTCTAATTATGTTTGGAACGTAGTCCTACTTACTAGTTCATCATGCTTTTTCTTAATCGTCTAAAATACCTGAAACGTTTTTAGTCGATCTAAACAAAGTGAAACTTTAAAGTAAAACTTTGAACAAATAAGCTTAAAACAAAAGGCCTATACAGTAAGTATAAGTAAGTGTGTGTTGTGCTGGTATGAGTGGATCAGACACAGCAGTGCTGCTGGAGTTTTTAAATACCGTGTCCACTAGCTGTCCACTCTATTAGACACTCCTACCTAGTTGGTCCACCTTGTAGATGTAAAGTCAGAAACGATCGCTCATCTATTGCTGCTGTTTGAGTTGATCAGTGCTCACAGGACGCTGCCCATGGGGTGCTGTTTGCTGGATATTTTTGGTTGGTGGACTATTCTCAGACCAGCAGGGACAGTGAGGTGTTTAAAAACTCCATAAGCGCTGCTGTGTCTGATCCTCTCATACCAGCACAACACACACTAACACACCACCACCATGTCAGTGTCACTGCAGTGCTGAGAATGATCCACCACCTAAATAATACCTGCTCTGTGGTGATCCTGGGAGAATCCTGACCATTGAAGAACAGCATGAAAGGGGGCTAACACAGCATGCAGAGATACAGAGGGACTACAGTCAGTAATTGTAGAAGTACAAAGTGCTCCTATATGGTAAGTGGAGCTGATAAAATGGACAGGGAGTGTAGAAACAAGGAGGTGGTTTTAATGTTATGACTGATCAGTGTATAATTATTATTAATGTTTATTGTGTGCAACAAATAGTCTTTTTTGTTTGTTTCTTTTACATTTGGGTCACTGTGCAGTTAAAAAGAAAAATAAGAAGTGTTTCAGCTGTTCTGTGGCAATGGAAATGAAGGGAGGTGTCCCGAACTTTGTTAATTACTTACAAATCCCCTGTCTATTTAAAGGTGGTTTTTTGACAGAATGTGTCATTATATTCTTTCTCAGTACTTGGACAGTATTGCACTGCAGGATATAGTATACTGCTACTAATTGTAATGGCAAGAAAAAGTGTAGTTTTTTTCTATAGAGTGATTGCGGAGAAAACCAAGGTGTCAGTGAGTATAATTCTCATTCAGTGAAATAGCTTTTTAAAACTGGGCAGGAAATTGAGACAGGAAGAGGTCTGGTAAACCCAATTCCACAACTGCATGAGGAGTAAAGTTTCTGAGAAACAAACGCTTGTGTGTTGGGGGCTCACAGGACAGCTTAACACTGGTTAAAGAAAGCAAGTCTCAGTTTCAGCTGGAAGGAGAAGACTACAAGCTGCAGGTTTGACAGGTGGAATGGCACTAAAAAACCATTGCTAAGACGGCAAAATAAAAAAGAGGCTGGGTTGGGTCATGCAGTACTGCCATTGATCTTCATTTCATCATATGGTGTTTTCATAAGCCAGGAAGTTGGCGAGAGGATGGTTCCTCAGTTTGTGACATTTACTGTAAAGAATCCTGATCTAAGGAGGCTACCACAGCATTTTGCAGTGCCATGAAGTACCCTGTGGACTATGTCTAGTTTGTCAAGGGTTCATCCTGCAGTAAGATGAAGACCTGAAACATACAGTGTATCACAAAAGTGGGTACACCCCTCACATTTCTGCAAATATTTCATTATATCTTTTCATGGGACAACACTATAGACATGCAATTTGGATATAACTTAGAGTAGTCAGTGTACAGCTTGTATAGCAGTGTAGATTTACTGTCTTCTGAAAATAACTCAACACACAGCCATTAATGTCTAAATAGCTGCAACATAAGTGAGTACACCCCACAGTGAATATGTCCAAATTGTGCCCAAATGTGTCGTTGTCCCTCCCTGGTGTCATGTGTCAAGGTCCCAGGTGTAAATGGGGAGCAGGGCTGTTAAATTTGGTGTTTTGGGTACAATTCTCTCATACTGGCCACTGGATATTCAACATGGCACCTCATGGCAAAGAACTCTCTGAGGATGTGAGAAATAGAATTGTTGCTCTCCACAAAGATGGCCTGGGCTATAAGAAGATTGCTAACACCCTGAAACTGAGCTACAGCATGGTGGCCAAGGTCATACAGCGGTTTTCCAGGACAGGTTCCACTCGGAACAGGCTTCGCCAGGGTCGACCAAAGAAGTTGAGTCCACGTGTTCGGCATCATATCCAGAGGTTGGCTTTAAAAAATAGACACATGAGTGCTGCCAGCATTGCTGCAGAGGTTGAAGATGTGGGAGGTCAGCCTGTCAGTGCTCAGACCATACGCCGCACACTGCATCAACTCGGTCTGCATGGTCGTCATCCCAGAAGGAAGCTGACGCACAAGAAAGCCCGCAAACAGTTTGCTGAAGACAAGCAGTCCAAGAACATGGATTACTGGAATGCCCTGTGGTCTGATGAGACCAAGATAAACTTGTTTGGCTCAGATGGTGTCCAGCATGTGTGGCGGCACCCTGGTGAGAAGTACCAAGACAACTGTATCTTGCCTACAGTCAAGCATGGTGGGGGTAGCATCATGGTCTTGGGCTGCATGAGTGTTGCTGGCACTGGGGAGCTGCAGTTCATTGAGGGAAACATGAATTCCAACATGTACTGTGACATTCTGAAACAGAGCATGATCTCCTCCCTTCGAAAACTGGGCCTCATGGCAGTTTTCAAACAGGATAACGACCCCAAACACAACCTCCAAGATGACAACTGCCTTGCTGAGGAAGCTGAAGGTAAAGGTGATGGACTAAACCCAATTGAGCACCTGTGGCGCATCCTCAAGTGGAAGGTGGAGGAGTTCAAGGTGTCTAACATCCACCAGCTCCGTGATGTCATCATGGAGGAGTGGAAGAGGATTCCAGTAGCAACCTGTGCAGCTCTGGTGAATTCCATGCCCAGGAGGGTTAAGGCAGTGCTGGATAATAATGGTGGTCACACAAAATATTGACACTTTGGGCACAATTTGGACATGTTCACTGTGGGGTGTACTCACTTATGTTGCCAGCTATTTAGACATTAATGGCTGTGTGTTGAGTTATTTTCAGAAGACAGTAAATCTACACTGCTATACAAGTTGTACACTGACTACTCTAAGTTATATCCTAGTTTTATTTCTATAGTGTTGTCCCATGAAAAGATATAATAAAATATTTGCAGAAATGTGAGGGGTGTACTCACTTTTGTGATACACTGTATATCCACAATATGGCAGAAATGCTTTGGAAAACAAGAACAAGTTGTTAGGTTTCAATTTATGATATGGCCTAGTGTCCCCAGAGTTAAACTCCATGAAGCTGGTTTGGGATGAACTGAACCGAAGGGTGAAAGTAAAGCAACCTACAAGTGTAACATGGTTGTGGTGACCTCTGCAAGAGTACATATAACCCCCCTTTCCCAGATATAACTACTCGTGTGTGCAGATGCCTGACCATCTGATAGCCCTGAGATTTGAACCCCAAATCACAGTCGTAGTGAGCTAGAATATTTTGTCACTGTTTTACCTGAGCGCCATATATTGAGATATAAATTGGCGTGAATATCATTAAACAACTTTGACCAGTACTGTATTTGCTACTGACAATGTAGACAAAGGTTTTTCAACCTCTCCTAGCTTTGATAAGGGCAGTGGTTGCCACTGGATGAGAGTGAATACATGGTTAAGTGTGTGATTGGTTGCCCCCTGTGTTTTCTAGTCAATAGCAATAGTCACTATAAAGTTTATTATTATTTATTAGAATTTTAATGTCATGTTTTACACACTTTGGTTACATTCATGACACTAGATTAATCAGTTTACAAGTTTAATATCAAACACAGTCATGGACAATTTTGTATATCCAGTTCACCTCACTTGCATGTCTTTGGACTGTGGTAGGAAAACTGAGCTCCCGGAGGAAACCCACGCAAACACGGGAAGAACATGCAAACTCCATACAGACCCAGACCAACCCCACCTGGGGTTTGAACCAAGGACCTTTTTGCTGTGAGGCGACAGTGCTGCCCACTGAGCCACCATGCTGCCCTCACTATAAAATAATAATATCATTTGTTGAATTTGGGGATATAGAACTGATTATTAGCATATAGCTATTTGTGATGGTTCAGCTCTGTATTTATCAGGCTTTTTTGATACTATTTAATCTTTATTACCAATCCAGGTGGAGGTGTTCTAGCCATGATGGATAAGATGTCAAGTTTTCTGCACATTGGGGACATTTGTTCCCTGTATGCAGAGGGATCCACCAGTGGCTTCATTAGCACTCTTGGGTAAGTGCAGTTATGTCAATTGAAAAGTAATTAATAACAGTAACACTCTATTAGGTCCATTTATTTTGATTATTTAGATTGAAATTCATTCTATTAGTAGTGTGGGCAATAGAACTGGCCAGTATCATGAATAGGCACCTGGTGGTTGGGCGTACCCCTGATATTCATGCTTACTTAGGTTTACATCAATGGCTCATAAGTAGCCTTTAAATTTAACAGCATTATGTACTGTGTCCAGCTGACCGACAGCACAGCTGAGATTTAAACTCAAGAGCTTGGGATCTCAGCACTGGATTTACAAATAATTAATTCATAAATGATTTACTGGTTTATCCTTTAGCCCTGTACAGTTAGGTCTGATATTTATAAACTATGCAACTGACAATGTAGACTGTTCAACCTCTCTTCGCTTTGATTAGGGCAGTGGTTGCCACTGGATGAGAGTGAATAAACGGTGTGGGATTGGTTGCCACCTGTGTTTTCTGGTAGGCTTTGGACCTACTTCAACCCTAAGCAGGATAAAGAAATTACTAATGATCAATAAATGATTTCAGAATATATATATATATATATAATCAATTCACAAATCATTTTAAATCAGTTTTACTAGTTTATCTTTTAGCCCTGTACAGTTAGGTCTGATATTTATAAACTATGGTTCCCTGCCAACTAGGGTTGGCTCGTCAGTAAGTGTGTGTTTGTGTTTGACTGATCGTGGGACTTGGATCATGTGGATTTGTTGTTTTGAGCCACAAATGACAAAATCTGTAGTAGGAATGCAGCTGTCCCTACTCCCACCCCCACACAATTCAAACATACACCCACACGTATTCATACCATTTTAATGCTACTCTACAGGCATTTTAGATTTGCATAATAACTAATGTCTATTTTTTGTTGTAAGGTTGGTTGATGACCGTTGTGTGGTCCAGCCGGGTGCTGGGGACTTGAACAACCCACCAAAGAAATTCCGGGGTAAGATGTGTGCTAAGTGTGTGCGTTTTTATGTTAGTAAATGATCTGATCTATTTTAAGCTCATCCAGAGGAAGTAGAGAGAGTGATGTCAGTCTGAGGGGTCAAAGTTGAACTATCCCCTAAGAAAATAGTGTGGTCACAGAAATCACATAAGCAGGAAGTTTTTGTTTCTTTAGTATTTCTTATACTCAATTTATTTTAAATAGAGTATATTTCAGGTGAATAAATAGACTTTTGTTTAATGTTAATGTTTGTTCAAGTATCATGCAACAAGTTAATGCATATGTTTCTCTTGTTTTAATGCATTTGATTGTTAATCTTAGATAATTAGTACCAACTCAATGTATCAATCACAATTTTGATGGTTTGGGCTTGGCATCTAGTCCAGAAAGGCAGTGGGCATCATTTATTATTTTACCTTTCCTCCTCCTTCTTCTTCTTCTTATTATTATTATCTGTCATTATATTAATTGAAACTGAGTGGTGGAGTATTTAGAATGTGGATGAAACAAATTAAATTTGCTAGTCCTAAGGTTTAAGTGTTTGCGTCTAACGTTCTTGTTTTACCATGTTTGTTTTTATTAGGATTTTAACATGTTTTACACTTTGGTCACATTCATGACAGGACATGTAGTTACTCATTACACAAGATTCATCAGTTCACAAGGTTATATCAAACACAGTCATGGACAATTTAGTACCTTCAATTCACCTCACTTGCATGTCTTTGGACTGTGGGAGGAAACCGGAGCACCCGGAGGAAACCCACGTGGACACGGGGAGAACATGCAAACTCCACACAGAGAGGACCCGGACCGCCCCACCTGGGGGTCGAACCCAGGACCTTCTTGCTGTGAGGCGATCGTGCTACCCACTTAGCCACCGTGCCACCCGTTTTGCCATGTAAAGTTAGTAGGTTAGTTAGTTAAAATAATTCTGTCCATGCTAAAGCCTACACTTAAAAAAGTTGTGTTGCCATGGAAACGACCAACACAAAAGACTGCTCTGTGCTAGCTTTAACACATTTTTAACAGCATTTCACACACTCCTTATACAAAGCGTGAATGTGTTATTGTGTGTCTGTTTCGGCTAACAGGATTACTATAGGGGCATGTACATGTGCAAGTGACACTGAGTAGCCAGAAGAAGCAGTGAGTGTATGTGTGTACATGTGTGTCAGGGTGGGGGTGGGTTGAGGTTAATGATTCAGAGAAAGAGATGCGGAGGGAAAGATGGACGTCCATTGGGCCTCTTTAAAGAGGAATGCATACTATTTCCTCGGAATATAAACACACACAGGTTCACACCTTTGCTCCTCACACTGTCGGCCCTTTGATTCAGCTTATTGCATAGTTTTTTTTTCTGACTGTGGATCTATATGTTACCTGACCAGCAATCAGAATGTGTGGATGATTTTGCCTTTTTTTAGCAGAATTCTTCTGGCCACTGACTAATAAGAGAGAAAAGTGTTGAACAGTAAAGCAGAAGAAAAGTCGAGAGGGAAAGCTTGAGACTTGCTTTCTCGTCCTGTCAAAACACAGATCCTCGAAGTTCTACTCTCTGATCTCAGTTTCGTCTTTAACCAATCGTAAAATGTGTGTGTGTGTGTGTGTGTGTGTGTGTGTGTGTGTGTGTGTGTGTGTGTGTGTGTGTGTGTGAGAGAGTGTGTGTGTGAGAGTGTGTGTGTGTGTGTGTGTGTGTGTGTGTGTGTGTGTGTGTGAGTGAGAGTGTGTGTGAGTGTGATATCCTACATTCTTCTGTTTGACCCTAAAGTATTTACTTATTTTATCAACTGAATCTCCAGAAACCAAGAACAGACCTCCTCTCTCTCTGTTCTCAGTTCTCTCTCTCAGCTCTCTCTCTCTCTTGTTTCGTTACTCCAGCACTCCCCCTCTCTCCTTATTTGGTAAGATTGTTGCTCCTGAGGGAACATTGCTTGGCTTTTTCTCCTCACTGTAAATCCCAATTTATAAAGGATGGCTAGCATGTCTATATCTGTGTCTGAACCTACGTGTGCACGTATGAATGAGTGAATTACCATTTTGAAGGCAGGAAACTCCTAATGTTAAGTTGAGTTAACATCACAAATTACAGTGCAAATGTACAACCCAAGTTCATGCATACACAAGCTCACCAATGTACTTTACATATTAGTAAAGTACTTTACATACCTTAGGCTTCCTGGTGATCTTTTTCAGGTCTTATCTTTGCCATAGGCTCAGTTGTCTCTTCCTGTGTTGGCTGTATGAATGGCATTTCTGAACAGATGGTACACATTTTTAAAGCAAGGTGCCACATTTCACCGCAGTCATTAAATTACACTCATAAATCGACATCTTGGTCATTTTGACTAACCAATTGCTAACTTAATTGCCGTAGGATTACTATGGACACCTCATATTGCAAATAACTCGGTAAACGTAAGACACTTGAACGCTATGCGAATAAAAAATGTTAAATCGCTAAACACAAATGTAAACTTTTGAATTTCACAGAAAATTGCATATTACACGGTTTGTGGCGTGATTTTTATGGCCGTGACTTAGGTAGGGTCTTAATTATAGATGTTACATTAGTTATTTAATACTGCTTAAACCTATATCTAAGAAAATGCAGATTGATTTGTTTTACACATGGCATTACACTCAGTTTTTGTCATCTTTTTTGTTTTGTGAGAGGTTAAACAGTTCTAAATATGGCACCACGTTATCTGTTTTACCCTACCACTTGTCAGAACTGTAAAATTTAGAAATGTAGTATTGTAGTTAATACTGACCTATATTCATCATTGCATCAGAATAAAGTTGAATTTAAACTTACCCTTATTCTCTGTTTGATCTGCTAATTTATTTTATTAGACAATTTGACTCAAATATGTGAAATATATATAAATATTATAAAACAGGGTGCACTTTAACAGTATCAATTTCTGGTCCACTTGAAAAAGATTTAAGTGAAGTGGCTTATTTGTTTGTTTATTAGGATTTTAACGTCATGTTTTTACACTTTGGTTACATTCAACATTTATGACAGGAACGGTAGTCACTCATTACACAAGGTTCATCAGTTCACAAAGTTATATTGGACACAGTCTTGGAAAAAAATTTGGTATCTCCCAATTCACCTCACTTGTATGTTTTTGGACTATGGGAGGAAACCAGAGCACCCGGAGGAAACCCACGCAAACACAAGGAGAACATGCAAACTTTACAAAGAAAGGACCCAGACCGCCCCACCTGGGGATCGAACCCAGGACCTTCTTGCTGTGAGGACAGTACTACCCTCTTAGCCACCGTGCCGCCCAAGTGAAGTGGCTTAGAATAAATGATGCGTGAAAGTGATCCACTGCTTAAGCAGGCCATAGATTAGTCTGAAGTTTAAATCTATTGTAAAACCCACAAACAGTCCAAGAATTAATACAACATGACAACATGAGCTTGACAACATTCAACATTTTGGGTCTGTCGTAAACCATATTCAGCTGTATGAAGCTGTCAAATTAGTGTACTACCCTTGATGTCATTAATATTCTCACTCACGCTGTAGTATGCACTATATAATCAGATGCAACTTTTAGCTGTTGTAGGAAATATGATAAATATATATTACCCCTTTGTTGGAGAATATACCATAATAACTGATTTAATTTGGACTCTGTTGGCAAATAGTAAAAAGACTGGCATTTACCATCCTTAGCTTTAGCTCAGTTTAGTATAGCATTAGCCAAGCAGACAGGTAGAAAGCACCATAATCATCATCTAACAATGATTTGTCACCCAGAGGATGACATCTCTTTCCTCCCCAAATTTTTAACCATTTTAAAGTATTCTTTAGTTCAGGACCACTTCCGTAATGTGCCTCTTTGTGCTGTTATTAAGTGATGAGTGCTTCCAACTATGCAGAGAAAAGGAAGTTCTCAGTTTTTAAAGATGGCGACAAAGTGTGGGCCAATTCAGTCGTTGGGGGTCTCTGTGATGCTAATTGTCAGTGGCAGGACATTACTAAACAGAACTTTACTATGTGCCATTAAAAGATGTATACAAATCTGTCTTTCCAGCTGGAATGTACCTCGTTGTTTATATTATCGTCTGTGTTTAATTTATCTCTTCTCATTGTCTCTCGCACTCGTTCTGTCTCCTGCCCAGACTGTCTGTTCAGGCTGTGTCCCATGAACAGATATTCAGCCCAGAAACAGTTTTGGAAAGCTGCCAAACCTGGAGGAACCAGCACCACTGACACTGTCCTGCTCAACAAACTACATGTGAGTGTGCATGTGGGCATGGGAGTGTTTTCCACATGGGTATATGAACATGCAGGATTTGGTTGAACTGAACAGGAGGGCAATAGATTGTGTACTAGCTATTTTAACAGGTAGTGACTGTTGAACAATGTCTTAAATCAGAAATATAATCCAGTAGTGTTACAGTGACAGTTTCAATGACCATCCTAATTTCCAAATCATGCTGCCTTTTATAGCATTGTTTTTAAACATAATATTGGCATAGTCTTGTGTACAGATACGCCTGGAGAGCCTTATGGGATTCCCTTTGGGTATTTTTGAAATAATACATCAGGGCCAAATATTCTTAAATTCTGCCAGTGTGTGTGGTAGGTTCTGTCTCTGTGTAGTAAAAGTGTCCCAACTGGACCTGAAGCTTTAGGAGTGTATCAAGTTACACTTCATTATATGGCCAAAAGTTTGTAAACACCATGACAATGAATCTCATTACAAAATCATGCACATTTGTATGGAGTTGTGCCCCCTTTGTGCAGCCCTAACACTTTTTGTGAAGACTTTCCATTGTCTTTATGGATCTTGTGTTATAAGTAATAAGGCAGGTTGTTCGCATACTTTTGGCCAGAACACTTATTAAATGTTTTAACAGAATTTTAACATATTAACCATTTCTCAAAAATAAATGAGGTAGATCTCAGATTTTCATATTCCTTCCATATTCCTGTCTCTCATAGCATGCTGCTGATCTTGAGAAAAAACAGAATGAATCAGAGAACAAAAAGCTGCTGGGAACTGTCATCCAGTATGGAAATGTCATCCAGGTAAAACGGTCCTCTCTTCCTCACACGCATATTAATCAGCACACACCATCAAGCATGTCAGCTGTGTTTGTCTTTGTAGCTGCTCCACCTGAAGAGCAATAAATATCTGACGGTGAATAAGCGTTTGCCAGCTCTGTTGGAAAAGAATGCTATGCGCGTAACTCTTGATGCTGCTGGTAACGAAGGTTCCTGGTTCTACATCCAGCCCTTCTACAAGCTGCGCTCTATAGGAGACAGTGTGAGTGCTGCATCACAGGACATTCACCAGTGGTTAGATTAACTTAAATGTGTGTATGTATGTGTGTTTTCGGTGTATTTTGATGTGTATGTGTCTTTCTCTATGTATTTGTTTTTTAGGTGGTTATAGGTGACAAGGTGGTTTTAAACCCTGTAAATGCTGGGCAGCCACTTCATGCCAGCAGCCACCAGCTTGTAGATAATCCAGGATGCAACGAGGTATCACATACATTGTTAAAATACATCTGCCATATTTCAAATCTAACAATTTTACCGTTTTATCACTCTCAGCTCAACTGCTATAGAGTGTAATGTGGTAGTTGATGGTCTTTTTTTCATTCTACATTTTATTTAGTCACTTAATTCCAGATGGCTTTCTATTGGGTGTGTCATGCACTACACATATTGTAACTCTGTGTTAAACAGTGCTGTTTTAAAAGTATTTGCCCTCACATAATTTCTTCCAACTACTTTTAATAGAAGATTAAGACAATAAGAGTAAACACAAAATGCAGCTTGATCATTCCACCTGTTCAGGATAAAGATTTATTCAAAACCTTTACTTGAGCAAAGCTTTTTTTTTATTCATCTCTGCTAATTAAAAATATCTGTGTGGAACACATATTTATTAAACACTTACTTGTGTGGTGCAGCAGTCTATTCCACTAGCTCACCAACGCAGAGATGATTGGCTATGTCTGAAGAGGGGGTGGCCAAACCCCTACAATGGATTGGTGCCCTGTCCTTTAATGCAGCTGATAAGATTAAAATTAAATGAGTAAACAATGCCTTTGAATAGGCAGACATTTAAACAACTGAATATCGCTAGTATTTTATACACCTGTTTACACATAATAGACGACAAGATATAAACTTAAAGGGTTTTGAGACCAAGTTATAGGTAAGGGCCCTAATTCACGGCCATAAATTGCGTCACAGATCATAAAATGAGCCGTTTTCCATGTAATATGCAGTTTGCTGTGAAATTCAAAATGTAAGGTTTATGTTTAGCAATTTCATTCGCCTAGCATAGAAATATAAGGTGCGATATGAGGAGGTCCTATCAATCGTATGTCAATTAAGTGTAACAGACTTTTCAGTGGTGTAGTGTGCTGACAATGTTTGATGTTTGTGTTTACGTATTAAGTGCATTTTGTCCCTTTGGGATTCCATAGTAGCTAAAAGCAGCTAAAAAGGCTACTCGGGTAACTGAGTTTGGAAAACTCCCAATCAATTCTGTGAATGATTTTCATCTTGGCTGTGCTGTGTATTGTAGCTTCCATTTATTCTACAATATTATTATTATATATGAGTGTAATTTAATGACTGCTGTTAAATGTGGAACTTTTATTTATAAACCTGTGAAATCTGTGATTTTTTAAAAACCAGGTGAATTTACTAAGGCCCTTTTTATAGGTAAGTCTTTAAGTCTAGTTAAGTCTCAGATGTCCTTTCTCTCTTCTATTTCGGGCGGCATGGTGGCTCAGTGCGTAGCACTGTCGCCTCACAGCAAGAAGGTCCTGGGTTCGATCCCCTGGTGGGGCAGTCCGGGTCCTTTCTGTGTGGAGTTTGCATGTTCTCCCCATGTCTGCATGGGTTTCCTCCAGGAGCTCTGGTTTCCTCCCACAGTCCAAAAACATGCAAGTGAGGTGAATTGGAAATACAAAATTGTCCATGACTGTGTTTAAAATTAATCTTGTGAACTGATGAATCTTGTGTAATGAGTAACTACAATTTCTGTCATGAATGTAACCAAAGTGTAAAACATGACGTTAAAATCCTAATAAATAAACAAACTCTCTTTTATTTCTCTGTGGCTCTGCCTTGTGTTTAACAGGTGAACTCTGTAAACTGCAGCACTAGTTGGAAAATTGTTCTTTTCATGAAATGGAGTGACAACCAAGAAGTCGTTTTGAAAGGCGTGAGCTAAACAAGCTTTTACTCTCACATTTTGTTTATTCATAATGAAGTGTCAGTGTTGAGAAAACAAGAGGATAAAATTGTCTGTGTGTGTGTGTGTGTGTTAGGGAGACGTGGTTCGATTGTTCCATGCAGAGCAGGAGAAATTTCTTACATGTGATGACCACCGTAAGAAGCAGTATGTTTTCCTGCGCACCACTGGACGCCAGTCTGCTACCTCTGCAACCAGCAGCAAAGCACTCTGGGAAATCGAAGTCAGTACAGGTCCTTGCTGTATATGGCATATGGACTTCAAAACATGGATATCTTGAGCTGTCCTGTTCCTGTGTTGGTATGAGTTCTGTGGGAAATAAAGCATGTGTATGTGTGTGTGTTGCAGGTTGTGCAGCATGATCCCTGTAGAGGAGGAGCAGGTTACTGGAACAGTCTGTTCAGGTTTAAACACCTGGCAACTGGTCATTACCTCGCCGCAGAGGTAACTGATATAGCTTGGAGTTACCTATGCCAATTGTAACAAGCTAATTTAGCTTATACATGGCATTAAATATACATGTTAAAACCTAATTATTTCTAGCAAAAATGTTTCTACTAGAAGTTGATATTCTACATATTTTTTATTCTGACTTGTTACAGATCTCTAGTGATTGTCACAGGATGACTTGTTTGTAATGTAGTTTAGACCTATCATGTTCGTTTATATTACATATTTATATATTGTTTACATATTATATTTACTGACTTGAAGGTGAATGTCCACATTTAAAAAAATCCCTTATTATATGACAATTTGATTGGGGTTTTAGTTTTTTACACTGAAACACAATTTCACTTCAGCTTTAGATCACAGAATTCACCAAAACCTTCTAATACTGGAGATCTTTTTCACAGTGTCTACAAATCATAACATCAGAGCTCATAACATTAAAAAGAGAATAAGTTATAACTAGGTGTTTGGGTGACTCAGCGGTCTCAGCGCTGCTATCAGCCAGCCGAGCTCTACACAGACATGAGTGGCACAGCCCTGTGACAGATTGGCACCCTGTTTATGGTGTTCTTGTTTTCAGCTCAGTGTTTTCCAGAGAAACAGAACCCACCACAACAAATTGTGAACATTTATTGTTTTATTTTTTTGAATAGGATAAGATGGCTTACCATGCACAAACTCTCTAGGCAAATGGGCCAGTTTTTCACCACATTTCAATAAAAATTTAATATTTTAAGGTGAAACCACCAAACATTTATCTAGACTTACTGGTTTGAGATATAACGGTGACTTTGCTGAATATACCCTTGATCTTTTTTCTCTTTTCCTTACCAGGTTAACCCAGATTATGAGGAAGAATGCATGGAATATCGTTCCTCTGTGAGTTTTTTTTTTTTTTTTTGTAATTTGTGATGTTTTTTTAATTTGGATTTATACTAATTACTAAATGTAAATACATGTAAGTTAATGTAATGTTTTAGAAACAAAGTGAAAAAAGCTAATTTCATTGATGTTTTGGAAACATAATTAAGATATATATATTTTGTAGATGGACTCTGAACATGACATGATCCGAGCTCGGACACGGACTCAACCGGATAAGGTCATGTACACACTGGTTTCTGTTCCTGATGGTAATGACATCTCGTCTATCTTTGAGTTGGACCCCACTACTCTAAGAGGGGGGGATGCACTTGTGCCAAGGTACATACAGATCATTTATTATTTATTAAAGCAGTAGGGCTTTAGCTTAAAATATCCATACACTTTTCACACAGGTTCTTATCATTAATTCTAACAGAGACAAAACTTGGCCACATGGCCAGTAGTCATACTGGTCATATTGTTAAAGGAATCAGGAATTAAAAATATCATTAAAAATGCTTCAAATAAATTTTTATAATTTTTATAGGATATGGAGTCCTTTAATACCATAAAACTTTATTTGATGATTTATTTAATTTATGGCATTTAGCAGACTCTTTTACCCAAAGCAACTCAAAGGCCTTGCTCAAAGGCAACCTGGCAGTGGTGAGGCATGAACCGAGGACTTTTTTTTATTACTAGTCCAGTACCTTAACCACTGAGCTACCATTACCTAATTATAAGAATTGCATTCATCTTTTCCATTTATGGTATTTAATTCTGTAATTTCCTTCGGGATCAATAAAGTGTTATCTTATCTTATCTTATCTTATCTTAACAGACTTTATCCAAAGCAAATTACAACTGTAACCAAGTACAATCCAAGGGCCCAACAGTGGCAACTTGGCCTTCAGTGACTGATTTCTGATTTCTAATCCAGTATCTTAACCGCTAAGCTACCACTGCTCAAAAATAAGAATTTATAGCACTTAGCAGACACTTATCCAAAGCGAATTACAGTTGTAACCAAATACAAAGCAAGCAACTGAGGGTTAAGGGCCTTGCCTATTGCGCCTTGCTCAGGGGTCCAACAGTGACGACTTTGTGGGGGTGGGACTCAAACCAGCAAACTTTTGATTACTAGCCAGGTATCTCAACCACTGAGCTACCACAACCTGCGTCTCTAATACAGCCCAAATAGCCAAATGAAAAAGTGATTATAACTATAGCAGATTTTCACATTACCTGAGTGTCAAATTCTTTGTCAAATACTAATGTCCTGAATAATGGCCGCTCAGCTGGTGCAGCGTTAAAAACACACGCGGCTGGGATTTTGAATACATCGTATCGAATCTCAGCTCTGCCATCCGGCTGGGCTGAGCGGCCACATGAACGATTGGCCTGTTGTTCATATAGGGGTGGGTTATTAAGCCGGATAGGGACTCCTCGTAACTGATGCACTACGACCTCTGCTGGCTGATTGATGGCGCCTGCACAGAGGCGGGGAACGAGTGCGGATCAGGGTGTGTCTCTCCGTACACAAGGCTGATTCGCATATATGCACTCGTCTAGTGTGGGTGACAAAATGCATATGGCTGCTGCCCACGTGTCAGAGGGGGCATGGGTTAGCTTCATTCTCCTCAATCAGAGCGGGGGTTGGCATTGGTGGAGAGGAAGCGTGACGCAATCGGGAAATTGGATGCGCTAAAAAAAGTCGGGAGACGGAGAGATATATATTGATATTAATATATTATATATTATTTAGTGTATAGTAATTGGTTTGTAAAGCTGCATATGTACTGTATATGAAACAGCCATTCATCTTAAATGTGTTTACTAGTCAAATATGACATTTATTTCATTAAAAAAAATTTCAAAAGTACTATGCTTATGTAATGAACAATCTAAAGCTTTTTAAGAGTTGGGAAAAACTTACCAAATATAAGTGGAAGATTATAAACAAATAGGAATGTTGTGTTTTAAGCAGTTGATTCAGATAAATTATGCAACAGGTGATTGAAAAGCAAATTTGCTAAGCTAGGAGATTTAGAAGTGGGTTAAATGATTCTGATTCTGATTGTCTATTATCTGTGTAATAAATGTGTTTTTTAGGAACTCATATGTAAGGCTTAGGCACCTCTGCACAAACACCTGGGTGCACAGTACTAACAACCCTATAGACAAGGAGGAAGAAAAACCGGTCATGCTAAGAGTGAGTAGATTTTTCTGGGTGAATGTACTCAAAATCATCTGTAGATATTTCTTTTGACATTTCTTTTTCTTTTTCCCCCATTTGTTGCTTTCATTTATTTTATCTCACAAACAGATAGGAACCTCTCCTCAAAAGGAGGATAAGGAAGCATTTGCTATAGTTCCAGTGTCACCAGCCGAGGTCAGAGATCTGGATTTTGCCAATGATGCTAGTAAAGTGCTGGCATCCATTGCTGGCAAACTGGAAAAGGGTACCATTACCCAGAATGAGAGGAGGTACAGAACCCACTCGTGTGTGTTTTTTGTTGTCATGTGTCTGTGTATTATTTTATTTATTTATTATTTAACCATCCAATTAGTTACCATTAATTTGAGTAATAAAAATATATTTGCAATAATGATTCATTTAATTCTGCTGTGTTGTAAATGGGGAAAAAATGTTTTCTTAACTCAATAGGGCAGTGACAAAGCTGCTGGAGGACCTGGTATATTTTGTAGTGGATATTCCCAACAGTGGTCAGGATGTCCTAGAAATCACTGTGAATAAACCCAACAGAGAGCGTCAGAAACTCATGAGGGAGCAGAACATACTTAAACAGGTACGCACTCTGTTGTTTTCCAAACCTTTTTGACAGCCCTGTATTCCAACTGGTTATCAGTTTGAACTTTTTCTGTATTTGATCAGATTTTTAAGCTGCTGCAAGCTCCGTTTACTGATAGCGGGGATGGCCCTATGTTGCGATTGGAGGAGCTGGCTGACCAGAGGCATGCCCCTTTCCGCCACATTTGCCGACTCTGTTACAGAGTTCTGCGCCATTCGCAGCAAGACTACCGCAAAAACCAGGTGCCAGATAGAATTTCCTAATACAAACAACACTGCAGGATTCATGTGAATTATTATGAACCTACCCCCTGACACACACACTTTTACAGCTATAAAACAGCCTCACTTCTCCTGACAAGGTTTTTCACAAGTTTTGTGCTTCTTAAGTCAAAAGAGCATTTGTGATGTTATAAAAAAGACCTGGCTAACAACTGGCATTTAAATTCATTCTAAAGATGCTTTGTGGAGTAAAGATCCAGGCAACTGGAGGTCCTAGTTTTATGGGCAGGGGCAAGTTTATGCTAAAGAAGGAATTCCACATTGACCTCAACAATTAGGAGGGATGTCCACATACGTTTTGCTTTGCGGAGTATCTGTAAAAAAAATAGGCCTATACATGGTTCAGAATGTGTTGTCAGTGCTGTAGGACTGTAGGGTCCTAGGGACCTGGACTCAGTCCCTAACTTTGTTCTTTGAGTTTGGCATATTTTACCTCACTTCCACTGTCAACATCACCATAAGCTTAACTCCACCACTACCCCAACCCCTGTTTACTACCTTGACAGAATCTCCTTTGTGTATATTCATGTATATCTGTGTTTGTAGGAGTATATAGCAAAGCAGTTTCGGTTCATGCAGAAGCAGATTGGTTATGATGTGCTGGCAGAGGACACCATCACAGCTCTGCTACACAACAACCGCAAGCTGTTGGAAAAGCATATCACCGCTGCTGAGATTGACACGTTTGTCAGTCTAGTTCGTAAGAACAGAGAGCCTAGGTGTGTAGATCTGTGTGTGTCTGTATATTAGTGATCACCGTATCACTCTAAATCTCAATCAACATAAATGTACCTCTGGCATGTAATGGTTACAATGCTAATGCATCAATCTCTGTGTTCAGGTTTCTGGACTACTTGTCAGACCTGTGTGTATCAATGAACAAATCCATTCCTGTCACTCAAGAGCTCATCTGTAATGCTGTGCTGGATCCAGCTAACTCAGACATTCTTATTGAGACCAAGTAGGACCATTTTCCTCTTTATATAAGTATGGGGATTTTGATCAGTTTGTGTAGGGGGTATGAGAAAACAAATGAATACTCAGACTATGTAAGGCACTTTTTGTAAGGGGCACTGTTTTAGTCCACTCCTGTGTCAGTGTGGTGCCAGCTGCATTTGTTCAAAGTGGTGTGTTTGTGTATATACTGGTATTTGAGATGGTACTATTATACAATAAAATATGGAGATACTGTAAAGGTTTTACTGATGAGCCAAACATTAGAACAACCCAGCTGTAAAAACATGCTGTAAAAATCAGCTCTGAAGCTCTTACTTGCTGAGCCATGGACTCCCCAGGACCCACCTGAGCAAGTCCTGTGGTACCTGGTAGCAGGACATTAACAGCAGGTCCTTTAACTTCTGTACACTGTGAGGTGGGTTCTCCTACAGTGCATCCTGTTGCAGATGTGTAATATGATCAGCTGCCTACATGACCTTTAATAATACAGGATTTGTTGGACCAGTATATTCCAGTATATTCCATACAATTTGCATCTTTTCTGTTTGTAGAATGTGGACGTGCACATTTTGGCTACATTATCTCTGTTTCACTTTAAAATTTCCTTGAATATATTTAGATGTTCTCACTGATAGGGCTGTATTTCTACCCCTTTACCTGCCTGCACATATGATTCTAATAAATTATATGTGTATTTCTGTGTAACGTTAACAATGTTTATGTGAATGTCAGGTTGGTGCTGTCACGCTTTGAGGTTGCTGGAGCAGTGCTTGGGGACAGTACCGAGGAAGAAGCTGAGGATGAAGAGGAAGTCTGGCTTTTCTGGAAGGACAGTAGTGGTGAAGTAAAGAGCAGAAGCATTAGAGAATTGGCCCAAGATGCTAAGGAAGGGCACCAAGAGGATCAGGAGGTGATCAGCTATTATAGGTAGATACATTACTGTTACATAAATATGCCTGACCTCCAGTAACACATTTCATTTGTTTGTTTGTTTGTTTGTTTGTCTGTTTGTTAAAATCACTCATTAATTCATTCAGTCATTCATAATAAGATTTCAAAAGACACTTTTTTGGCCAAGCAGATATTCTTGTACCCATTGCCTTTTTGGTGCATGTTTGCAGCTTACCTTGAACACATCTCTCGGTGGTGTTTATGTAATACATCACAGCTGAAGCAAAATTTTAAAGATTTCATTAAAGCAAAATTTAGCTCTGCAGAAAGCTATAATGCAATTTTACTATGCATTTACTGTTAATAGAGATTATTTTGGAAAAACACAATTGCTAGATCCATAAAAATAATTTCAAGTGACTAAAAGGTTTTGGACTTTAGTAACTAAATATTTTGATTCTGTCTGTCAGATACCAGTTGAATCTGTTTGCCCGGATGTGTTTGGACCGTCAGTATTTGGCCATTAACAAGATCTCAGTTCAGCTGGATGTGGATTTGATCTTACACTGTATGTCGGACGAAGATTTGCCCTTTGATCTGCGAGCCTCCTTCTGCCGAATGATGTTGCACATGCATGTGGATCGTGACCCCCAGGAACAGGTCACACCCGTCAAGTATGCACGTCTTTGGTCCGAAATCCCTTCTCAAATCTCCATCCATGAGTGAGTTACCAGCCTGTCATATAGCTTGGAAAGTTAAAGTTGTCAGGGTTTTTGCCACTAAGTTTTATTTGTTGTGCTGTTTACCAGTTATGATAATGATGGGACGTCAAGGGACGAGGTTAAAGAGAAGTTTTTTCAGACGATGGAGTTTGTGGAGAACTACCTGCGGGACGTTGTGTGCCAGAGCTTTCCCTTTTCAGACAAAGAGAAGAATAAGCTCACTTTTGAGGTGTTTTCATATTTACCTACTTTATGCCGACCATGACCATGGGAGTCCTGACATTTGACATGACATTGTTCTCCTGTGCTCTGCCTTCTAGGTGGTGAATTTGGCAAGGAATCTGATCTACTTTGGCTTCTATAACTTCAGTGACTTGCTCAGACTGACTAAGATTCTGCTGGCCATCCTAGACTGTGTTCACATCAGTGCTTCTTTTCCCATCAAACTGGACCGGGAAACAGGCAAAGGTCAGACACTAAAAATCACAACATAATTCTACATATTTAACAGTGATAATATTGTAAAATAAAGGTGAAATTAAAAAAAAAGAACAGCATTCAGTCATGCTTTTATTTTGACATTTTACACAGCAGTTATTCTCATAAAAAAAAAAATTAGAACAATTTTCTGTAATTGTTGGGTGCTTTTCTGCCAATGTACTGGGGAACATAAATAGACTTTACCTAAACTGAATACGGTAGCGTAGACATAATAAGACTAGTTTCTAAAAAAGGTGCTGGCTTGTATCCCACTGTAAAATTGTAGATTTTTAAAATTGCATTTCCATCAAGGGCCTTTGCATCAAAGAACAAACACAATTATATATGATGCAGATCCCTGCACACGTTGGTAAGGTTTATGAATTTATAGTTAGGTTTGTGACTAGACATATACGCTGAAAGTATATTAAATTAAAAACACATAAGTGTGTCTAAGACACTTGCAGTGAAAGAAATACGTTTGGGGCAAAGTCTAAGACCAATAGTGAAAATGCTTTTGTTTTTTATTTCTTTTAAATTAGATGTTTTTCATTACAAACTTTCCAATTAGTGTTTCAATTTAAGTGCAAAGTGAAATAGTTGAATAATTTACATAAATTCTAAAGAAATCATTCATTTATTTATAATAGGTGAACAATGGCTGCAAATTTGATGAGCAAGCATCTGATGATTAGATAAAATCCATGTTTTAATGGAAAGGATAGGAGCCAAGGAAATCTGATCTTTTATACAAATTAATTAACATTCATATTGACATTTACAGTAGTGCTATATACCATAGAAATTCTGAAATAATGGGTAAAAAGTGTAAATAATGGCTTAATCATAATTTGATGTAGCTACATGTTATATGTATATTTGCAGGCAGTAATGTGATGCGATCCATCCATGGTGTGGGGGAGCTGATGACACAGGTGGTGCTGAGAGGTAGCGGTTTTCTGCCAGCTACAAACCGAAACACTCCAGACAGAGATTCAGTCAAAGCCCAAACGGAACCTCAGAAACAAGACATATTAGTCATGGACACCAAGCTCAAGATCATAGAAATATTACAGGTATACAAACATAAGTGTTAATAAGACTAAGAAAATTCCCAGTCATTAGAAATTACTATTCTTACAGTTGAGACATTAATTCTTATTAACTGCATTTGCATCTGTCCCTCCATCCATTTGTATTTGTAGTTCATTCTGAACGTGCGGCTGGATTACAGAATCTCCTGCCTGCTGTGTATCTTTAAAAGAGAGTTTGATGAGAGTAACTCTCAGCCAGAGGCCTCTGTTAACCCTGAATCACAAACCAGTGTGCAGGGTAAGAGACGGGTCTGTGTGAATCTTTGTTTGACTTTAGTGTACATTTATGGTGTGTAAATAAGTTCTTGTGTTAACTAGGTGCACTGGATTTTGAACATATTGAGGAGCAGGCAGAGGGAATATTTGGAGGAAGGTGAGATTTATATGGTCTTTGCATAACGTCTGGTATATACATGTGCATTCCTTCCATGTGCTGTATAATTTGCGATTACCACTGTGTATGTGTGTGTAGTGAAGAGAATACCCCACTGGATCTGGATGATCATGGTGGTCGGACATTTCTGAGGGTCCTCCTTCACTTGACTATGCATGACTACCCTCCTCTGGTGTCCAGAGCCCTTCACCTCCTCTTTAGACACTTTAGTCAGCGGCAGGAGGTCTTGCAGGCTTTCAAACAGGTAGAACACACACAAAGCTAGAGCCAAGAAGCACTTACAAACCCTATTGCAAAATCAGTTGTGACAGTTGGGAATTGCATTATATTTAATTAAAACAGATGTTTTAATTAATCATCATAATTCATTTTTGTATATATACACTCATTCTAAATTTGGTGGCATAACAAACAATCAAATTTATATACAATGCAAACCACATTTCACAGCTAACTAGTCACTATGCAGTATTTTTCTTACAATGCCATGGTTGTATTTTAAAATTGAATACAACAGTTCAGACAGTGAGAATCAGTTTCTCCCAACTATGTCTGTGCATAGTTCAAAATTAGGCTTCAAAGCGGCACCACCTCACTACATATGAAAACAGCCAGTGCAGAAGCGTTTTTTGTCGTGTATCAAGTGAATACAGGATAAAGTAATGTAAATAATATTTTTTCTTAGCAAACAGATTGTAGTAGGTTATGCCGCCGGTGTGATTTCTGGCCAGAAAATACTGAAAACATATAATTTTATTGTTATTTATCTGAACTACAGCATTGTTTATCTCATATAAGCTGTTGTGTGCAGGTGCAACTCCTGGTCACCAGTCAGGATGTGGAGAACTACAAACAGATTAAGTCAGACCTGGATCAGCTGAGGTCTATTGTGGAGAAGTCTGAACTGTGGGTGTACAAGAGACAAGGGTCAGACTCTGGACTCCACACAGCAGAGGGCATCACAACAGAAACACATGATAAGGTGAGGGATTATTAATGGTTAGACGGAGTTTATTTCACAAAATATTTAAACCTTTAATTGCTAATTTTTTGCTGTGCTAGATCTTTGCCTTAAGTCTTGATCTGTTGATTGATGCCGCAAATGAACAAAGAAAATGAATGATTTAGTATTTTAGATTCGCAGGATATCTTGTTGTATACTGTTATATGTTAATGCTGATCTTAAAACCTGCTGTTAGTCTGTATGATGTAAATGGCCTTAACAATCCCATCAGGAAATTTGACTTATTTATTTTTTGTGTCAGAGTGACCCCATTTCTGATGGAACAGACAAACCCAAAGTTGAGACAACAAGCAGCTCCAACTACCGCCTTGTAAAAGAGGTTAGACTGTATTTTATTTACTTATAATTTTATAATTATATGTATTATAATTTTTGTTTGTATTAGGGATCACGTTTTTTTGTTCCCGATCCCGATCATTAATTTTGATCCCGATCCGATACCGAGTCTCAAACCGATACTTGTATTTTCTAGATATTGTCTAGATGAGAACTAGATACTACTGTTCACACAGTGCGCACTTCAAGTACATTACAGTTATTCAAATTAATCCAACGTATATGTTTAACAACTGAATAGCTCTGCAGTGCTGTAGGGGGAAAAAAACCTGGATCCAAGCTATTGCTTAATGTTCTTTTATTTTTACAAAATAAAAGTAAACAAACTTAGTGCAGCATTGTAGTAGTAAAACTAGAACACTCAAAATGAAGTGAAGGTTCTTTTTGAGGATAATCAGCATCTCTGCCGTGTTAGCGGACAGCCGGTTCCTCTTTTCATCACATAATAATAAAGTCGCTGTATTCGACTGAGTGTTTATTTTTTAGGTGCTGTATCAAATTGGTAGTAATTGTAGATTGTTTCGTTAAATGATATCTGGTTTGTTTCTCATGAGCCATCGTACTTGTATGTGTGTTGTAACTGTAACAAACTTTTCTGTGGTTGTTTTGTGACAATGGTTTGATGGACATTTCTACGCGAAGTGGGTGTGTTTTGACCCTTTGGGGCTTCCATATTGCATGGAATAGCGTGCTTGGCTAACGCGATGACTCTAGCTGTCCGCTATTCGGTACCGTAACAGAAGAAGTTAATAAAGTGTTAAATGCTCCCGACAATTTGTGAATATACCATGTATTTATTTCTTTATTAAGCGAGTGCATCACTACGATGCTCGGTTACATAACTAAGCCAATCAGAGTGCTTGATACTGAGATGTCGTTCAGTCTTGTAACACGTAAACTCGTAAAAGCTGTATGTTATGGTCCTGAAGTTTTCATACTCGGATTAAAAGTTATTGTTTTGTAAACCGGAGTGATCCTCGACTCACACACCATATAAACAGTAAAATTCTACAGTAATGAACGCAGCTCTGCTCCTACCGCCTCGTGAAACGCTCACATTGCAGACATTACACTTCACTGTTGGACTTGTTTCACTTTCCAATTTAAAGTATTTCCACACAGCGGACATGCTGACGTAAAACAAAGGATCGGGCTTAGGATCGGCCTTAGTAAAGGCGATACCGATCAGTTAAAAAATGCCTTGATCGGCCCAGATTCCGATCTTGGAGATCGGATCGGGACATCCCTAGTTTCTATTTATTAATATACTTTCAGTGCATTTATCCAGTTCATATTTCGCACATACTGTCTATTATGTCACTGCATTGCACAAAGTTATTCCAGAGAAACTGGACCCACTGTGATATTGACTAGGATAAAGTACAGTATATCCTATACTAGGAAAAAAATATCTCGAACTTTACATTTATTCTTATGTGAACTTGGGTATTCTATCATTTTTCTTTTTTACCAAAGCAAAAGTGGTTAAATACTTGTTTTCCCTCATTTTGTTTCTTTTTTTATTGGCATATGTGTTTCTGCAGATACTCTTGAGACTGAGCAGGCTGTGTGTGATGGAGAATTTGACTAGCAGAAAGAACAAGAAGCAACAGCAGCGGCTTCTCAGAAACATGGGAGCTCACTCAGTTGTTCTGGAGCTACTCCAGATTCCCTATGAAAAAGTATGTTTAAATGCTTTTGTTATAAGTTTGTGTTTAAGTAATTTACATTTACATTTTCAGCATTTAGCAGACGCTTTTATCCAAAGCGACTTACAGTACTGTGACAGTATACAGTCTAAGCAATTGAGGGTTAAGGGCCTTGCTTAAGGGCCCAACAGTGGCAACCTGGCAGTGGTGAGGCTTGAACCGGCAACCTTCTGATTACTGAACCAGTACCTTAACCACTAGGCTACAACTGCCCTAAGTAATTATTTTCCTGTAATCATTTATTTTTGCATTTTGTCTGTTAGGGAGAAGATGTCTGGATGCAAGAGATTATGACACTCGCTCATCAGTTTCTCCAGAATTTCTGTGCTGGAAACCAGCAGAACCAGGCGCTGCTCCATAAGCACATCAACTTGTTCCTTAACCCTGGAGTAAGATCTTTCTACTTACTAATCAGAGCTGATATAATGATAGTTTTTAGGTTAAAGGACATTAAATAAATGAATGAATAACCCTAAAGCATGCCAATGCTTATAGAGAGGGCTGTATTAGATAGCACCTTCACCTCTATTATCAAATCACCAATTTAGAAAATATCCTTTCAAAGAATTGTTCCTTCTGTAGAGTACAATTTCAAAACATTCTAGAATCTTTAGCAAGGGACATTTAAGCTTTTTCTCTTTAGCTTCTGTTCTTATTGTGTTGTGAATTTAATTTTCAATGGATATAATTGCTATTTTACAGATTTTATATTTTTTCCCAAAAAATGTTAGAAAATATAAAACTGCAAGGATAAAAAGTCAAGCATATAAAACATTATCTACACATTTGGGTGCTCTAAGTGACCTGAAAATCTTTCAAATAGAAGAAGCTTGAATCTTTCTAGAGCTGATTTTCTGGTCAAATTGGGCATCCAGGCAAGAATGGCTTTGGTTGGTGACATAAAAAAGAGCTCCCTCTAGAAGAGCTCCAGAAGTGCTATTCAAATGAGATGTGAAAATTTGTTAGATGGACAACCATCTCTGCAGCAATAAGTAAATCAGGTCTTTATGACAAAGTGGCAAAATGGAAGCCACTGTTAAGTTAGAGACAAGACAGCCCACTTGGAGTTTGCTAAATGACATGTGGAGGCAACAAGAAGATAAACATTCTCTAGTCTGATATGAAGTGTTTGGGACAGCAAACACTGCGTCTAATTAAAACAGGCTCTGCATACTTAGCTAATACCATCAATGTTACTGATTTCAAATCAAATTCACAACACAATAAATTGTGCAAAAAAGTTAAGGATCAACATCAAGTAACTAAAAAAGTTTTAATAAGACAAAATCAAGGATGCTTAAACTGCAGATGCATCAGACACAAACACTGAACATGTGTTAAGTGTTTTAAATAGAACATCTCAATGCAGCGTGTGTCAGACATGGATAAATGGTATCAACAGTCATTGCAATTTTAAACTTAATGACAGGAATAGTCGGACACTACAGAATGGTTGGTTAATGCCCCAAACCTACAGACATATAAATAATTATAAAACTGCATTACCTTCACAAAGTACATTTTTTGGCTGGGCTATATATTATGTTGTTATGGTTTTTCATTATTTTGTATGTTGGTTTTTTCTATAATGTTCCTTTTTTGTGTTTATCAGATTTTGGAGGCGGTAACCATGCAGCATATCTTCATGAATAACTTCCAGCTGTGTAGTGAGATTAATGAGAGAGTGGTACAGCACTTCGTGCATTGTATTGAGACGCACGGACGCAGCGTCCACTATCTGAAGTTCCTGCAGACCATTGTCAAAGCTGAGAACAAATTCATCAAGAAATGCCAGGACATTGTCATGGCTGAGGTTTGTTTGTGTATAATGTCACGCTAGTTATGAAATAAAGAAATACTTATTTGAGGAGCAAGTTTCTGGGTTTAATACAAATCAGAACGGTCAGCACTTTAGTTATGTACTGTGGACCTCATGAGGTGTCGCTTATCATGACATTTATAAGGCAAATCATACATAAGTAACGAGTTGCTACTGAAGCTCAAGGTGAAGGATGCTTAACCAAGGTAGAGCAATACTGTGGCTGGAAAGCCACAAACAAGGGGGGCAACTGCAAATAAATGAGGTGGCCAAAATAACAGAAACAGCAGCCTGCAATAGAAAAAGTGGATAGAAAAGAACTGGGAACTGGTTGTCACAATATGCCAGGCTGCTTCAGCCATCAGAAACAAAGTAAAGTTATGGAACTCTCAGGAAAGGGTCTTCACGCCTCCTCTGGGGCAGCCTGCTCATCCTGAATGGGTCTATTGTGACACCCTCAAAATGACGTGACACTAGCTATTTTTAAGTTTCCTGAAAATAGATAAATTATGCTAGCATCACACACCAGCAGGAAACCAGGCTGGAGCAAACCCGGTATAACGGTTCCAGAGGAAAAGCAGGTTGCTGGACAGAGGAGCTGGCAAATTTGAGGAAGAGAAACTGTGATATATATGTATATATGTATATATATAGATAGATATATGGATAGGTAGATAGATAGATAGATAGATAGATAGATAGATAGATAGATAGATAGATAGATAGATAGATAGATAGATAGGTAGATAGATAGATAGATAGATAGATAGATAGATAGATAGATAGATAGATAGATAGATAGATAGATAGATAGAAACATGCCCACCTAGAGTGAGTTAACAGTCACAAGGCGCAGGTGGTCCTCAGTATACAATAGTATGCAATGATAATTACAAATAATTCTCCATAAACATTATGGTTTTGTACTGCTCTGTTTTTGCTAATATGATTTATTTTACTCACAATTTGTTTATAATGCTAATAACTGAAAACCTAGGAGTACTCCATAATAGCACGATGTTTGTGTTGCATGTAAAGCTGGTTAATGCCGGTGAGGATGTCCTGGTGTTTTACAATGACCGTGCATCATTCCAGACCTTGGTGCAGATGATGCGTCTTGAAAGGGAGCGTCTAGATGAGAACAGTGCACTCAGGTACAGAGTGTTTATCAAAGGCATGTAGGAATTATTTTCGTAGGCATGTGGGATATTGAGGTTTCCTTTAATTTTAATAATTTAAGGGTTTGGGTGGTAGTAGGACAGGAAGCATAAATTAGAAGTGTAAAATGTTTTAGTCACACATTTTTGGTTGCCACGCCAGTGTGAAACTGTGTAGTAATAATTCAATTGTGGTAATGTAATTTATCTAATGTTAGTTGTGTGTGTGTGTAAAATACACTTCAGGTATCATATCCACTTGGTGGAGCTGCTAGCTGTGTGCACAGAGGGTAAAAATGTCTACACTGAGATAAAGTGCAACTCTCTTCTCCCTCTTGATGACATTGTACGTGTAGTCACACACGAGGACTGCATCCCAGAGGTGTGTACTTGTTAGAGAAAGAATTGTGGTTAATAACTTGTTGACAAAGAGAATGATTTCTATTCTGTTATTATTGCAGTAACATATTTACATGTTAACATCTAGTGGATGATCATTTTAGCTTGGTTCATGGTTTAGAAGTGCTATGGAGATCCATCTCGAATAAAAGCCCAGGGTGTATTAGTAAAAATCTGTTAAAGCAAAGCTAGTTCACTTCAACAAAGATAAAGCTGTTCCAGTGTTTTGTTGTGAGATACAGTTACTTCATCTAAGCTGTGTTGGGCAAGACACATGAAGTTCCTTAAAAAAGAAATCCCCTTAACACTGACTTTACTAAAAAAAACACAATGCATGGACAAAACCAAAATTACACAACTGTTTTTCTACTTCGACAATAAGTAGTTAGACACTGTTTAAATAAAAAAGAAAAGACGCTGCAAGCTCAGTACCAGCAAGATTAGTTGACTACATTTATGCTAATTTGAAAATGGACAGTGCCTCTACGCATAATAAATGAACATAACATTTATGTGAGCATTAAAATAAATGTTTCTATGATTAGTGCTGCTTTGCTAGTGCAATGAGTAGAAAAGTTTAAAAAAGCTCCCACCATTTAGGCTTTGTTACTTTTCAACTTGATACCTTGTTGCCTCTGCCCTATAAAACTGACTTCTATGCACCAAAAAGTATAAACATTTTAAGTATCCATGTATGCTCACAGTTGTATCTGTAAGAACAAAACAAAATGTTAGTTTAAACTAACCAGTTTTTTTTCTCAGATGAAGATGGCATATGTGAATTTTCTTAATCACTGCTATGTGGATACAGAGGTTGAGATGAAGGAGATCTACACCAGTAATCATATGTGGAAACTGTTTGATAACTTTTTGGTGGACATCTGCAGAGTAAGTGGACAAAAGAGCAAAGCTTTTACTTCCTTTTACTTTTTAATGGAAATTAGAATTTTTTTTGGGACAATACAGTGACTATCATCCTATAGACACACAGTTGAATGTAATGTCACATCAATTTTGTTTCCTTTTTGTAGGTATGTAACAATACAAGTGACAGAAAGCATGCAGACACAGTTCTGGAGCGCTATGTCACTGAAACCATCATGAACATCGTCACCACATTCTTTAGCTCACCATTTTCCGACCAGAGCACCAGCCTACAGGTGACACCAATCACTACATTTATCCAGTAAGGAAGTGGTTCCTAATTTTAGTCTCGGACGCCCAATAGTTTCCACCTTCGCACTGATGAACTGAGGTTAATTATGTTAACCCACTTACATTGGGATTCAGGGTTTGAATTTCTAGTGGTGCTATAAGCCTTTGACATTCCGCAGTTGATTGGTGTGCTGTCCAGGTTGTGTTACTTCATTGCGCTTAATGATTCTGATGAAACTGGACCCACTGGGACCTTAACCAGGACAGAACCGTTGTAAACATTTACATTACATTGCCATTTTCGGCATTTAGCAGACGCTTTTATCCAAAGCGACTTACGTGATAGTATATATTGTCTAAGCAATTGAAGGTTAAGGGCCTTGAGGCAACCTGGCAGTGGTGGGGCTTGAACCAGCGACCTTTCGATTACTAGACCAGTACCTTAACTACTAGGCTACAACTGCAACGTTTCATTTCAAACATGAAACTGAAATGAAATATTGTAATTTTTTTTCTTTTTGCTGGTGTAAATAGAAACTTTAAACACTTATGTTTAAATCTACTAAAATCAGTACAGAACTTGTCAGTGTGTGGAGTTTAGCAGGGTGTAGTGGCTGCTGTAACAGTAAAAGTAGGATTAAATATAATTAAATGTGCTTTTCTAATGGATTTGTGTTTTTACTGCATATATAAAAGGAGGTTTAAATGTGTATTTGGTTTTTTTCGTATATTAAGCATAATCATGATACCTATGTTGTGTAGGAATGTTTCCCAGTAAGCAACCAAATGAAGTGATGTTGTAAATATTAGTTTACCTTCTGGCTGGTATGTATGAGAAATCTGTCCTTGGAATGTCCTTGAAAATTAGTCATCAAGCACTTTAATGATGTGCTGTCAAGTAATTAAAACTTCAGTTACGCCAAATTCATTGTTTCTGTAGTAAACTGCAGTAAATTGTTATGTAAAGTGTAGAAGACACAAAGCCATGGCACGAACATTAAAGTAAGCCAGTATGTACACAGGTTCTCAGTTTAAAAAAAGAGTTTACTATCTGCATCATGGTTTAGAGTCTTGTTTTATTCTCTTATTCGCCTTTTCACAGACTCGGCAGCCAGTGTTTGTGCAGTTGCTGCAGGGAGTGTTTCGTGTTTATCACTGCCACTGGCTGAGTCAGAAGGGCAGTGTGGAGGCCTGCATAAAGGTGCTGAGTGATGTGGGTAAGTTCTCATCTCGTACATGATCTACTCAATGGCATGATAGCTAAGCAATTTTTCTCCTAATCTAGTCGTATTCAGTTCCTTGATTATCCAATTATCGCTTTTCACTTCCTCTGTGTGTATGTGCTTTACAGCTAAGGTTCGGGCAATTGCAATTCCAGTGGATCTGGACTGCCAGGTGAATAATCTGTTCATAAAGTCCAACAATATAGTTCAGAAAACAGCTCTGAGCTGGAGACAGTCCGCCCGCAATGCTGCACGAAGAGACTCTGTACTCGCTGCCTCCCGAGATTACCGCAACATCATCGAGAGACTGCAGGTGAGGCCTGACTGTGACTGTGTGCATTTGTGTCTGAAAGATGAACAAATCTCTGTTTGTTACTTTTAAAGGGGTAATTATTTTCCCACATTGTGTGTGTGTGTAGGACATAGTCTCAGCATTAGAGGAGCGCTTGAGACCTCTGGTGCAGGCTGAGTTGTCAGTGTTGGTAGATGTTCTCCATCGACCTGAGCTTCTTTTTCCAGAAAACACTGATGCTCATCGCAAGTGTGAGAGTGGAGGATTCATCTGCAAGTATGAGTCTAAATCCTGCTCTGTTTTTTAAACAGCACATTTATTACAATAATATAATAAAATCACACTAGCTGGACAAAATTGCTTGGCAGTTAAGATACTGGACGAGTAATTAGAAGGTTGCTAGCTCAGGGGCCACCACCAAGTTGCCACTGTTGGGCTCTTGAGCAAGTCCCTTAACCCTTAATTGCTTGCACTTTAATTAGCTACAATTGTTAAGTCGCTTTGGATAAAAGCATCTTCTAAATGCCATAAATGTAAATTAAAAAACATAAACAATTAATACTCTGAAACATTTAAATATTTATTAAATACTGTGTGTGAAATAATAAACACTTTACTCTTACGAAAAAAAGTAGACTAGGCCTGTAGAAGATTTCTTGCTTTTTTCTCATCAGCTGTAATTTTCAACTTCAAAAGGTTTATCATGAGTCTTTCTTGTTTTAGTTTTTTTATAATACGAATGCTCATTAAAACACTGTAATGGACTCCTAGTTTTTAAATCATCCATAACTTTACGTCGGAATTTAAGGCAAAAAGTTATTTAGGCTTTTTTTGTCTGTAGTTTCTTGGCTACTATGATACAATTTTGCTCTAAATTGTCCCAGTACATCTCTCAATGTTTTTTTTTTTTGATGACATATAATGCTGTCATACCATTTGCAGAGAAGCAGCCATATATCATGATGCTCCCAACATGATATCCATTATGCAACCCTAATAAATGATTTATCCAAACACATAGAGAATAATTATTGGTCCTGAGTTTACGTTTACATTTTCGGCATTTAGCAGACACTTTTATCCAAAGCGACTTACTGTACAGTGACAGTATATTGTCTAAGCAATTGAGGGTTAAGGGCCTTGCACAAGAGCCCAGCATTGGCAACCTGGCAGAGTTGGGGCTTGAACCAGCGACCTTTTGATTACTAGTCCAGTACCTTAACCACTAGGCTACAACTGCAGACTGTTGTTTAATCTGACCATTGTTTTGATTTGTCTAAATGCTTGTGTTCAGGTCAGAGGGGTGTAAAAAGGGATGATGTTTGTTGTGCAGTTTATTGCTGATTGTTCACAGTGTAACAATCACCTGAATTTATTTTATAGTTTAGTGCAGTGTTAATCTACTTCATCCAGTAAAGACATTTAAAAATAATTTAGTACCACTGTTTAGTTTCATTTTACCACCCCACAATACTTAGTAAGTAACATGGATTAATACCAATCGACTCAAATTTACAAATTTATTACATACCTTAGATGATGCTAAAAGTGTTGTTCATGGCTTTCTGATGAAACAGGCTGATTAAACACACAAAGCAGCTGCTGGTGGAGAATGAAGAGCGCTTGTGCATCAAAGTTCTGCAGACGCTCCGGGAAATGATGACCAAAGACAGAGGATATGGAGAAAAGGTAACAGTGAAAGAAAAAAAATTTGTAAGAAGTGGAAAAAAAAGTATAAGATTATAAGTAAAATATTAGGAACATTAGTGCAGTTAGAATTTACTACTCTATGCACATTTACAAGCCTAGTAATTCAAGCAGCAGTAATATACAGACATGTGGCAATTTTACAAGCTAATCTTTCTGAAGCTCTAATGCAAACTGTTGTACTTTCAGACATTATGTTAACTAATTTACAGGTACTTTTACCCACTAAAATGTGAAGGCCCACTAATAATCACTACTATGCATGGCTTAAAATGATTACTTTGTTAAGTGCTGTTACAATACGCCCTACTTGAGAAATATAGTCTGAACAATCGGATACATTTTTATGGTCTGATCACTAGCCACTGAGGCACATGGGCTTTTTCTGAGAGTAGGTTGAGGAACACTTTTTGGGTGATATACTGTGCTCACATTCAATTGGTCTGTACCGGTTTAAAAGGATTGTCCTTATAATAATAAAATGCATTTTATTACAAAATCTTAATTGTCACCTCATGTGAATTTGACAGTGCAGGTATATGACAATACTATGTGCTAATATTAGTTGTGCCATTTAAGCAGGATGTGCTGTATAACCTCCATACATGTTAATGTGTAAGTTTAACTCATAATCTTGTGTAAGTAGCAATAAGCTTTTTAAAAACTACATTTTCTGCTACTTCACCCACCTCTGCATATTGCCATGGTGTCTCATCAGCTTGTACAAGATTTCTGTTCTTACGCTGTGTGCATGTGTGCTGACACTTTCAGCTGTTAGCCCATTAAGACCTCATTTGTTTGCATTAATTCTTTATTTGCTTGTTCTGTTTCTGTTGAAGCATATGTCACCAACAGTCACTGTTTCACTAACCCATCCTTCACTCCTCTTTTTCAGCCCATGACATTTGATGATGAGATGGATGTTACAGAGGTTGTTTATTTCTTATTCATCTAGTTTTTCCCATTATGTCTCTGTCTTACCATCTGTCATATAGATATCTAAAACGCATTTTGTAGGATCTACTTGAGTGTAGGTCTTTTTACACCTTTGTAAAGCTGTTATTGAAGAATGGTTTTATCTTGAGTGCTGTGATCTGAGTTTAAATCTCAGTTGTGCTACTGGCCAGCTGGTTACACAGACATGATGGGGTATGTCAAGGGAAGGGGGGTGCTGAAGCCCTACATTGGATTGGTGCTCTGTCCATAGTATTGTTGCCTTGTGCCCATTGTTTTCCGATAGAACCAGACCTGCTGCAACCCTGACCAGGATATAGCGGTTGATAAATTGTTTAAATACATTTGAAATGTTGACTTTTTCAAAATATATGCAGTCATTGAAAATGATTTTTTACATGGTGTACTTAATATTTACAGGGGTTGGACAATGAAACTGAAACACCTGTCATTTTAGTGTGGGAGGTTTCAGGGCTAAATTGGACCAGTCTGGTGGCCGATCTTCATTACTTGCACATTGCACCAGTAAGAGCAGAGTGTGAAGGTTCAATTAGCAGGGTAAGAGCACAGTTTTGCTTAAAATATTGCAATGCACACAACATTATGGGTGACATACCAGAGTTCAAAAGAGGACAAATTGTTGGTGCACGTCTTGCTGGCGCATCTGTGACCAAGACAGCAAGTCTTTGTGATGTATCAAGAGCCACGGTATCCAGGGTAATGTCAGCATACCACCAAGAAGGACAAACCACATCCAACAGGATTAACTGTGGACGCAAGAGGAAGCTGTCTGAAAGGGATGTTCGGGTGCTAACCCGGATTGTATCCAAAAAACTTAAAACCACGGCTGCCCAAATCACGGCAGAATTAAATGTGCACCTCAACTCTCCTGTTTCCACCAGAACTGTCCGTCGGGAGCTCCACAGGGTCAATATACACGGCCGGGCTGCTATAGCCAAACCTTTGGTCACTCGTGCCAATGCCAAACGTCGGTTTCAATGGTGCAAGGAGCGCAAATCTTGGGCTGTGGACAATGTGAAACATGTATTGTTCTCTGATGAGTCCACCTTTACTGTTTTCCCCACATCCGGGAGAGTTACGGTGTGGAGAAGCCCCAAAGAAGCGTACCACCCAGACTGTTGCATGCCCAGAGTGAAGCATGGGGGTGGATCAGTGATGGTTTGGGCTGCCATATCATGGCATTCCCTTGGCCCAATACTTGTGCTAGATGGGCGCGTCACTGCCAAGGACTACCGAACCATTCTGGAGGACCATGTGCATCCAATGGCGGTGCCGTGTATCAGGATGACAATGCACCAATACACACAGCAAGACTGGTGAAAGATTGGTTTGATGAACATGAAAGTGAAGTTGAACATCTCCCATGGCCTGCACAGTCACCAGATCTAAATATTATTGAGCCACTTTGGGGTGTTTTGGAGAAGCGAGTCAGGAAACGTTTTCCTCCACCAGCATCACGTAGTGACCTGGCCACTATCCTGCAAGAAGAATGGCTTAAAATCCCTCTGACCACTGTGCAGGACTTGTATATGTCATTTCCAAGACGAATTGACGCTGTATTGGCCGCAAAAGGAGGCCGTACACCATACTAATAAATTATTGTGGTCTAAAACCAGGTGTTTCATTTTCCATGTCCAACCCCTGTATGTTCACCACAACTGTAGGTGATGTGTGTATAATTATTGCTTTTATTATTCTTATTATTTATAGTGTTTTAAATTGATTAGGAATATTCTCTATATCCATAATTGCGATCGACAGACTAAAAATTCAGCTTAAATTTGATAACTGTGCAACGTCTATCCTTTTCCGCTTCCTGACCCTTAGCATTCTGACCCTGTGCTTCTTACTAATCGTTCCCAATAAGAGTGCTGTGTTTGTATTTAGTTTGCTAAGCATGGTGATGATTACTAACTCTGTATTAGTGTTTTGCTGTTTGCTCTGCTCACTTACTCAGCAGGTAGATGTCAGTCTGCCACCAAAACAGCAGGAGGATCAGAGAAGGGTAGGTTACCCTGACCCTCAGACCCTGGGATCTGGGAATGCACTTACTACAAAAGCCTAACTGGCTGATATTTTACAATACAATAAAGTACTTTTCCACTACCAGTACTTTTCTTCTACAGACATGTGGGAATAAAATAACAGTTAGTAAAACTAATAAAATACAGGAGTAAAAGTGTAAAAGCTAAGCATGTCATTACAGGGTGAAGCTCTGAGGCAGTTACTGGTGAATCGCTACTATGGTAACTTTAGGACTGGTATAAGAAGAGACAGTCTGACAGCCTTCACTAACTCTAGCCTTACACCTGTAGGTCCAAACAAGAACCAATCAGGTAGGTGCAAAGATTAAAGCTGAAGAATTTGATTCCACAAACAAGTTTTGGATACTTATCTGTGTACATTAGTGCTTAAAAGGTGCTCTGCATAATGCAGCTGTTATGTGTTGTACGGGTGTATGGGTTGATACTGGCTAGTTCAAAATGAGTGATTATTTATAAAAAGATCATATACTGTATATGAACTGTGATGTCATTGCTGTAATTGCATTTAAATTATTATTTAAATGGTTTTATTTACTAAAATTGTTTTATTTCTGAAATGCAATAAAAACAAGAATCTATTTGTTAATTCTACTTAGCTCACCACATTGTGCCAAACTTCCACACAATCGAAAAGTGTAATTAACATAAAAGGTGACATAGCACAGTGGTAAACATCTGTCCCAACTTTTTTCAGTGTATTCACATTAATGATGTTGGTCATTGAAAACACTGAAAACTTTTCTTTGTACTTTTTTTCAGTTAAATAAAACAAAAGTATTAACAAATCATTAGTTCTTGGTGTTATTGCATTTTACAAAATGTCCCAACTTTTCAGAAAATTTTGCTAAATTTTCACCAGTATATTTCACATAATATACTATTAAAATCGTAAAGAGACTTTGCCTATGCTCATGGATTTTCTGTCATTAGGTGCTTTAGGTCGGGCTGAGATGTCTCTAACAGACGTTCAGTGTCATTTGGATCGTGAAGGGGCATCTGACCTTGTCATTGACCTCATTATGAACACAAACAGTGATCGTGTCTTTCACGAAAGCATCCTATTGGCTATCGCTCTTCTGGAGGGTGGCAACACAACTATACAGGTCAGAACAGAAGCAGGTTGTTTTATTATCTACTATGTACATACACTTCCAGAGAACTTGTATGTTATAGATGATTTCTCATATATAATAAAATATGCTGGGTAAAATTTTACATACTAAAACACAGATTAATAATTTGGTGATGTAGAAAATTTATGTAAATACCTTCATACCTTGTTTGATTTCATCACATTATTAAAATAAATATGCTTTTGCTCACAAACAAGTTACAGAAATAATTAAAATCACTTTAGCGTAAACATTTGATTCTATAACTGGTCAAATTGTATGAAAATTATAAAACTTATTCTACAGATGAATAACAATATAGTGCTGTTATTTATATATGGGTGCTATGTTTCTTTGCTGCAGCATTCCTTTTATAAACGTTTGACAGAAGATAAGAAGTCGGAGAAGTTCTTTCGGGTCTTCTATGATCGGATGAAAGCTGCCCAGCTAGAAATCAAAGCTACAGTTACTGTGAACACCAGTGATCTTGGCAACAAGCGTCGTGATGACCACGCTCCAGACCGAGATACACCTCAGCGCAGGAGAGGTTAGCTGTGTACATTGTGACTGTGAGAGAATATGTTCAGTGATGGGAGGCACGGTGGCTCAGTGGGTAGCACTGTCGCCTCACAGCAAGAAGGTCCTGGGTTCGATCCCCAGGCGGGGTGGTCCGGGGTCCTTTCTCTGCAGAGTTTGCGTGTTCTCCCCGTGTCTGTGTGGGTTTCTTCCAGGAGGTCCGGTTTCCCCCCACAGTCCAAAAAGGTCAGGTTAATTGGAGACTTTGAATTGCCATGTACTGTAGGTAAATGGGTGTTTGTGTGTGTGTGTGTGTGTGTGTGTGTGTGTGTGTGTGTGTGGCACCCCGTCCAGGGTGTTACTGTGTGCCTTGCGCCCATTGAAAAGCTGGGATAGGCTCCAGCACCCATATCCCCCCCCCCCCCCCCCCCCGACCATAATTGGTTAAGAGAGTGAGTGAGTGAGTGAGAGTGATTTTTAAGTCTTTAACTAGGCTTTAAGTTATGTCATGTGGTCCAATATGACAATGACTTAGAGCTGTCAGAATGCTGAATCTTTTCTGATTGAATTTGCAGGAAAGGACTCAGTAATCATGGTCACTGATGATACTCGAGAGCAGCTGTTAGAAGCGTCTGCAGCAACAAAAAAGGCATTTGGTTCATATCGCCGTGATGCTGATCCAGAAGAGGCTTATGCCCATGCTGAGGGTGACAAGGGGGGCGGTGATAAAGGAGTGGAGCAGGGAGAAATGAGTCCTGTGATTCTAATCATGCAGCCAATCCTGCGCTTTCTTCAGCTGCTGTGTGAAAACCACAACAGAGAGCTTCAGGTCAGTGTGTGGTAGTATGAACTGTGTTGGTTCAGACATGCATAAACCAAGTAGTATTTACACTTTTTATCACCTGTGCAGTAATTTGTGTTTGTACAGATGTTATGCTTAGCATCTAGGCCAAAATTATGTGGACACCTGACATAAGGAAATCTCAGTCTAAAACCATACGCATTTATTTGTTTCCCACCCTATAACAGCCAGTACACTGTCAGACACAACAAAGCATTTTTGAGGTCAGGAACTTATGTTGGATGTTGAAGGCCTGGCTCGTAATTGACATTCCAGTTAATCCCAAAAGTATTTATTGGAGTTGAGGTTAGGGATTCATGTAGGTCACTGGAGGTCCTTCACGCCAAACTTGTCGGCCAATGACCTTATGGACCTTGCTTCACAGGGACACAGTCAGGCTGGATCAAGCAAAAAAGTCTTTCCCAGACTTCTGCCACAAAGTTAAAATTCATTATGTATTAATGATTTTATACAACTGTTAGCAGTGGGTGTGGCTGTAACATCAAAACATATGTAATTCAAGGACTTATGTTTGGCCATATAGTGCATATGTACTGCATTTACACTAGAAAGCAATAAAGCAAGAGGTGCAAGTGTACAAAATTTCATCATAAATCTATCTGCAGCAGCAAGTGACTGTAGACAGAGCAACAATCAACATTAAAATTTAGATTTTCTTTCCTTATAGTGCAAATAACATATGATGTTTTACACTTCCATTCACACAGAATTTTCTGCGCTGCCAGAAGAATAAGAACAATTATAACCTAGTTTGTGAGACACTGCAGTTTCTCGACTGTATCTGTGGCAGCACTACAGGAGGCCTGGGTCTGCTCGGCCTGTACATTAACCAACACAATGTGGCTCTCATTAATCAGACTGTAGAGAGCCTTACTGAGTACTGCCAAGGACCCTGCCATGATAACCAGGTACAACTTCAGTCACATTTTGTCAGGTTATTATAGACAATACATGCACGCTACTGATTGTTTTAATTACTATTTGCATTTTTCTTTCTCTTATTTCTTTCTTTCTATAGAATTGCATTGCCACTCATGAGTCTAATGGTATAGACATTATTATTGCTCTGATTCTGAATGACATCAACCCACTTGGTCGAAAGAGGATTGACCTTGTTCTGGAGTTAAAGGTAGTTTACTTAAGTTTAAATAAAGGGGAACTTTAGGTATTGTGTACTCAATTCAGTTTTCATGGTGTAAATGAAAATAGCCCTGAACTAAGTGCTAAAGTTGTCGCCACATAGCATTTTGCACTTATAAAAATGAGGAGCTAATAAGTGTATAACAGGCTAATCTAGCCAGTCATGTCTAAAAATGCATATGCAGGGCATACAACAGAAGTTTACCAGTAGGGAAGGTAGCCAGTGGGTAAAAGTGTGATTTTGTGGGGGTTTAAACAACTGCACATGGGTGGCGCAGTGCTAAAACAATGTTAGACCACCACATTTAAGTTTAAATCTCAACTCTGCTATCGGCCCGACTAGGTGCCCACACCGACCTGATTGGCTATGTTTGAAGGAAGGTAGGCCAATGCTGCAATTGCGGCCTCTGCTGTCTGGTTGATGGTGCCTTGGATGGTTACGGCCCTTCTCAGTCAGGGTGAAGGAGAGTTACAACTGTGTACAATTGGATATGACTGGATAGATTGGGAGAAACAGAGTTTGTGCTGTTACTAACTATATATGTGTATGATTTTGCTTTTCTGACATATGTTCAGAATAATGCTTCCAAGCTGCTATTGGCCATAATGGAAAGCCGCCATGACAGTGAAAACGCAGAGAGAATTTTGTACAACATGCGGCCCAAAGAGCTGGTGAGAGATGCACACTGTTAAAAGCATTAGCAGTAGCATAGTTATATTTCGTGATTGCATCTGTGTGATGTGTTTTTGTGTGTTTGTTCTAGGTGGAGGTCATAAAGAAGGCCTATCAGCAGGGTGAAGCAGACTTTGATGATGATGAAGAGAACGGTGAGGAACATGCTGCCTCGCCGCGCAATGTCGGCCACAACATCTACATTCTGGCACATCAGGTACACTCAGGCATTCCTAAATTATGTTTCTTTTTTGTTCAATGTTGTGCATTTTGACTTTTGACCTTTTCTTTCTGCTTATGAGCATGCCTGAGGCAGACCTATGCTTTAGATGCTCACTCTAACAAGCTTTTTCTAGATTCAGATCAAAGCTGGACAATATTATTTGCAGTTTAAAATCGTAAACTTCATGTAGCATTGAAGTCGACAACATATCTTTCTTTTTTGAATCAGCAGAGACTCATAAGTCATGTATTTAGAAATAAACTTGACTGTCTACTTACTCAAAGGTGGCACAGTGGCTTGATGGGTAGCGCTGTTGCCTCACAGCAAGAAGATCCTGGGTTTAATTCCCAGATGGTACGGTCCTGGTCCATTCTGTGTGAAGTTTGCATGTTCTCCCTGTTTCTGAGTGGATTTCAGAAATGCAGTCAGGTTAATTGGAGCTACTGAAATTGCCCTAAGTGTGTGTGTGTGTGTGTGTGTGTGTGTGTGTGTGTGTGTGTGTGTGTGTGTGTTGTTTGTGTTTGTGTGTGTGTTTGTGTGTGTGTTTGCCCTGTGATGGGCTGGTGACCTGTCCGGGGTGTTTCCTGCCTTTCGCACAGTGAATCAGACCCACTGTAAAACTCAAGGATAAAAGCAGTGGTAAAACTGACAGTGAATAAATGAATGAATCAATGTTTACTGACTCATGTAGACCCAGATTTGTCCAATGTAAACACCTGATGTAATTCTAAATATAAATACAGCATGTTAAATCCTCCTACTCAGAAGATATCACAAACATGATTTGTCATAATTGTGTCCCAAATAATTACCTAGTGAATAACAGTTTGATACTTAATCCTTCAGCTGTCTCGTCACAACAAAGAACTTCAGGTGCTGCTGAAACCAACTGGAGAAGACCAGGCTCTGGAGTTCTACACTGAACACACTGCTCAAATAGAGGTCACAATCTAACATGCATACACATTATCTGTTAAGTACATGACCTGAATAACCATTTCAGTACTACAACCAATTTGTCTGTTGGTGCAGATAGTCCGGCAGGACCGTACTATGGAGCAAATAGTGTTTCCTGTACCGCACATCTGCTCCTTCCTGACCAATGAATCAAAGCTGAGGGTGTACTACAGCACAGAGAGAGATGAGCAAGGAAGCAAGATCAACGACTTTTTTTTGAGAGCGGACGACCTTTACAGTGAGATGCGGTGGCAGAAAAAATTACGAGGTACTCTCTCTCACTATAATGCTGTGGTCAGATGTTTTTGACATAGAAGCCTAGCTAAAAAAAGACCACTGTAAATAAAGGGACTGGTAAAGCACAATATGCTTAGTAGTGTTTGAAGGTTTTATTTAATTCAAATATACTATAAGCACCAAGGCTGCATGTGCCCACCAATATACTGATGTAAAAAATAAGCATATTCCACTCACTTTGCATAACATTAGGATGCATCAGTGTTCCCATCCAGCACTGTTCAGTGTGAAGTTACATTCAGGTGGGTTTAAATGTCTGGAGCCACTTGAAAAACATACTGGTGGTTTGTGTCTGGTGGAAATGCCATGAACACTAAAACACAGCTATTATTAAATGATAATGGCCATGTAAGTTAGATTTAAAGCATGACTAAGTATTACTCTGTATGGCCAAAAGTATTTGGACACCTGACCATGAGCTTGTTCAACATCCCATTTCAAATACTAATGGTATAAAAGTAGAGTGACCTCTATGTATTTTCAGCTATAACAACAGCCACTCTTCAAAGAATGCTTCTTACAAGACTTTGACATGTCTGTGGGAATTTGTGCCCATTCAGTCAAAAGAGCATTTGTATATATAGGCACTGTTACTGGTCAAGAAAGCCTCAACTGGTTTTTCAGTTTATTCCAAATCTGTTCAGTGGAACTGAGGTCAGGGTTCTGTGTAGGCCACTGGAGATTCTTTAAACTTAGCCTTTCTTTATGTCTTCATAAATCTTGCTTCATACACAGGGGCACAGTAATACTGGAACAGGAAATTGCCTTTCCTAAACTTTCCTAAAGACATTTTGAAGCAAATATAATTTCTTTATATAATTGATTTATTACACCTGTAAAGCTGAAATACATAAATTCAAAAACTAGAAAGGGTTTCAACAATATATATATCACTCTGACATACAAACCAGTGAACAGCTGATGAGGTTCAGATTGGTCTGATCTTTATTCTAATGAACTTAGTTGTTGTATGTGGTTACAGTAACATACTTCAAAACAGCTTGCCATTCACTGTGTGCTTTTGTTTGTGTTTTTTCAGCCCAACCAGTGTTGTACTGGTGCAGTAGGAACATGTCATTCTGGAGCAACGTCTCTTTTAACCTGGCCGTTCTGATTAATGTGCTGGTTGCGTTCTTCTACCCTCTGGAAAGTGTGAGCGACGGTGAGTAGTACTACAGCAGCCTGTCCGTCACTCGGATTGCCATCATGCCATCTCTAAATTTGCATCAACACATTACCCACGTTACTTTGTGTTTTGTTTTCTGTCTTCTTTCTTTGTTTCAGGTCAGTTGGACCCATCTCTCTCCCTGTTGCTGTGGGGGAGTGTAGTGGGATCGTTGGGGTTTGTGTTGCTGGTGCCTAGTCCGAATGCTGTGAGAGTTCTGGTCATCTCCAGTGTTCTACGATTAGGATTCTCACTAGGCCTTCAGCATATGCTGTCTTTACTGGGAACGTTTAACGTAGGTGTTTACACACAGTTACGTTTAAGCTGTGGTTATATTCAATAAGTGATTACTTGTATATGTCCACACAGCTGCTACACAAGCAACAATGCTCACATACTTGCCTGCATACCATTGTTATTTGGAGGATTTAAAGCTATAGTGTGGATTAGGGTTAAAACTTCCCTACCTTCACCTTCAGCCTGTTTAGAGACACCATAGGGGGTATTGTCTAGAAGTTCCAAACCCCTGAGTTACAGCAAAGACTTACAGTAACTACTACAAAAGCAAATAGAGGAGGATTCATAATATTGTGGGGCTGCTTTGCTGCCTCTGAGACTGGAGGCCTTGAAATGCACTCCCATGAAATGTCCTCCCAAGGTTTGACTCTAACAAAATGGGTCCTACAGCACATGATTTAAACTGGCCAGCAATGAGTACTGATCTTAATCCAATTGAAAATCTTTGAAAAGAGCTGAAATCTGCTATTGGGAAAAGGTACCCTGCAAACATTCAAGAGTTTAAAAGAATTGCACTGGAACAGTAAGTACATTGTTTGGAAAAAGTGTTCTGATTTATCTAAATGCTTGTGCACAGATGTAAGATGAATTGCTGTTCTTCTTTTTTATCAGAACAGTTTTGCATGAGCTGTAAGAATGGTAGACTATGACCGTTGTGCAGTTCATAGCTTATTGTTCTCTGTGCACCGGTTATTTCCTTTTGTTTTACATTTCTAATCTGTAGCCTGATAGCATGTTGTGAAGTCTATTGTAACGTACGTACATACATACATACATCAACATGTTTAATACACCTAAGTGTTGTTTGTTCCCCTGTATGTTGTTTTCAGGTCTGTAACAAGATTGTGTTCCTGCTCAGTTTTGTGGGAAACAGAGGGACATTTACTCGCGGCTACAGAGCAATGGTGATGGACAGAGAGTTCCTATTCCACTTACTCTACCTGCTGATCTGCACACTGGGACTCTGTGGACATGTCTTCTTCTACAGCTTACTGGTAATGTTTCAGCCAGCTTTCTTTGACATTTTGAGTTAAAGCGAAAGATTAGATTTGAGCAGCTCGGGTGGTGCAGCACACGTTTTGAATGAAAGCTAGACCCGTTTTACATCCGATAAAGAACATAAATCTTTGCATTTCATATAGTGGATTCTTTTATTAATTGTGCTTTAAAAGTTTCATGGAAAATAGAATCACATTGAAATCGATAAAATGTTAATTGCAGGCACACAAAGTAAAATTACGTAATGCATAATGCTAAGTTAATGTGGCACCATTGTAAAAAGCCCAGTTTTACCAGGGCAGAGTTGTGCTGCTAATATGCAGGTAGCGTAACGAACAGTAAAGAGATCATTGAACCAGCTGTTTTACTGCGTTTACTGACTTACGGTACAATAAACTCCAGTCTTAATATGTGAGTGGGTGTGTTTGTTCTGAACGTTGAACACTCACACATTGTTCATACACATTGTGCATGTGCATGTAGTACACTGTTTCTCCTTTACTAACCCCACCCACACAGTGAATTCACTCATTCTGCAGAGAACAAAGACTTAAAGGTTGTAAGGACATGACATTTAGACAAATGACAAAAACAATGTCAGCCTTGAATACTGCCTGGACAAAAACTAAAAAAAGCTCCTATTCAAACATTTCGTTGGAAGTCTTTAGTGTTAACAACCATATGCAACATCACAACATTTATTTTCATGCAGTTGCATTATTTAGCTCAGATCTTGTACTGATGATAGGAGGGTCTTCTCCCAAAGACCTCAAATGAACTGAAGGTCAGGACTCTGCGATGTTCAGCTTATGTGTGAAATTGACTCCTCCTGCTTCCTAAATTATTCTTTCACAATTTGAGCCTGATGAATCTTGCATTGTCATCCTGGAATCTGCCCACGCCATCAGGGAAGAAGAACAATCTATTGATAAGATAGCCTGGGAAATTTATTGGTAAGATAATCTGGTCATTCAGTACCTTTAGGTTGTCAGCTGACTTCATTTTATGCCACATAATGTTGTTGAGCCAAAACCTGACCAATTGAAGCAAGCCAAGATCATACCACATAAGTTTATTACAGTAGGCACTATGCATGATGTGTGCATGATGGTTGCATGGTGTGCTTTCCTTTTCACCTTGATACACCCATCATTCTGGAATAGAGTAAATCTGGACTAATCAGACCATATGACTCTTTTTTCTTTTCTATTGAGTTCAATCTTTTTGCTTTTTAGTAAATTGAAGCCGTTTTTCCTCTGATTAGCCTCACTAAGAAGTGCATTTCTAATATCCACACAGCGGTTAAGTCCCAATCCTTTGAGTTCACAAGACCCCTTTTAACATGGTTGTTTAAGAAATTAGAAGCTACTCACTTTCTCAGTTTGGGTTAAAAGAATTGTTGCCGGCTAAAACACATTATTCACTGCAGAAACTATTTAATCAAAGGTTCTTAAGTATTTGCTTATCTCGGTGTTGAAACAAGCCTTGCTTTAAAAAGAAACTTAAAGAAGGTGACAGTGTTTTGTTGTGTTTATATTGTGAGCAGCTGTTTGACCTGGTGAACAGAGAGGAAACTCTGCTGAATGTGATTAAGAGTGTGACACGTAATGGCCGTTCCATAGTGCTGACTGCAGTTTTGGGGCTCATCCTGGTCTACCTCTTCTCTATTGTGGGCTACATCTTCTTTAAAGATGATTTCATCTTAGAGGTGGACCGCATTCCCAACAGCACACTGGGTACAGAACTGTTTCTCTTACACACACACACACACACACACACATTGTACAAACTGTAATAACATTAACATTTATAAAACATTATGGCATGGCAAATCTTATGGTAAATATATGTGTGTGTGCAGAGGAGGGAGTGAATCTGGCAGGTACCTTCTTGTCTGAGGGCTCATGCAAAGCAGAGAATGGAACATGCCTGTCTGTGGATGAAGATGAAGGTAAGAAGTTTATATAATTTATATGTATCATATGTTTGATATTTATTACCAAGAATTGCAACAGTTTCTCTGTGGTGGAAAAAAAGAGCATTTAATGACTCAAGGAAAATTTCTAAGGCCACTTGTTAAATTCAGTTATTTTATAATTTTGGCTACAACCGTATATAGGGGTCACCACAGCAGATACGGTCTGCATAGCAGAATTGGCACAGTTTTTACGCCAGATGCTCTTCCTGATGCAACCCTCATATTCCTATTAGGACTTGGGACCAACACTGACAAGTGCGCCTCCTGGTGACTAGGCTGTTTTGGCCAGCCTTCCCCCCTAAGACATTAGCCAATAATGTCCATCTGACCGGCTCATAGCGCAGCTGAGATTTGAACCCTAGATCCCAAGATGTCATCATTAGTGTTCTAGCATACTTTAGCTGCGCCATCTGAGCACCTTTGTTGAATTCCATTGATTAATGTTTAAAATTGTATGTAAATATGTCTAAATCATTGTACCCGGTGGTCCAACATGCTACTAATTGATGTACATATATTTGTGTGTATGTGTGTGTAGATGATGTTGAGAGAGCATGTGATTCACTTTGGATGTGTATGATCACTGTACTGAGTCATGGTCTGAGGAGTGGGGGAGGAGTTGGGGATGTGCTGCGCAAACCTTCTAAAGAGGTATTGTTGTTCATAAACCCCAACATACCTACATACACTATATGTAAACACCCTTATTACTGACTCCTGAATACACCCTCTAATTACTGACTCAAGGTGTTTATATGCTTCTATCTTTGTGACAACAAGTTGGATGAGGCTTTTCCTGTTCTAGCATGACCCCTTCATAAAGTGAGGTCCATAAACAAATGTAATGTTTTTGGTGTTGAGTAACTCCAGTGGCATGCAGAGAACCCTGGCCCCATTTCCAGTGAATACCTTTGGGATGAATTGGAATGTTAACTGTGATCAAGGTTTTCTAGTTTCACACTGTTACTTGAACTCACAGTTGATACTTTGACTGAATGTAGCTGTAGTCTAGTGGTTAAGGTACTGGTCGCTGGTTTAAACCCCACCACTGCCAGGTTACTGCTGTTGTAATGTTGTAATGTAAGTCGCTTTGGATAAAGGCATCTGCTAAATGCTGAAAATGTAAAAAAAACAAAAAAACGAATGGTCCTTCCCAAAAGACACTGATTTGACCATGAGGAGGTCAAGGCAGTTTCATCTAAATTCCCATGGTTTTTAAATATAAAAATGTCCATTGAGCTCATGGTCAAGTGTTCACATACATTTGACCCTATAGTGTATTAGGTCATTAGGAGTAATCCATTATAACAGGGTTTGTGTTTGAATGTATGTGTGTTTGAGTGCAGGAGCCTCTGTTTGCTGCGAGAGTTATATATGACTTGCTGTTCTTCTTCCTGGTCATCATCATTGTGTTGAATCTGATTTTTGGTGTCATCATTGACACATTCGCTGACTTGAGGAGTGAGAAACAAAGGAAAGAAGAGATCCTTAAAACCACCTGCTTTATATGCGGTGAGCAAACACACACACATACATATAGTACATACATTATATATAGGAGGTATATTTTTATGGAGTTTCCTGTTTATGCCACAATCTAGTCTTTTACAATTCCCGATTGTGAATCCACTGCCGTGTACACAACTTCATAACATCGGGTACAATGTGCACCCTATGAAGAAACTGCTCTAGTACAATTAAAGCTGGTTTTGTAGTTAAACCGAGGCATTATACCTTTCTGTCCTTCATGTTATTCAGTTGTAATGGGACAATGATTTACATTTGTTTTGATGTTTATTTGATGTCGGACAGGATGAACCTGAGATATTTCATCTTCTGAACATACATATTAAAAGATCAAGCATTTTTATCAAATATACTGTGTACCCACTGCAACCATGGTTTACTTATGTTTCTGCAGGTTTGGAGAGAGATAAGTTTGACAATAAGACAGTAACATTTGAAGAGCATATCAAAGAGGAGCACAACCTGTGGCACTACCTGTACTTTATCGTTCTGGTACGAGTCAAAGACTCCACTGAGTACACTGGTCCAGAAAGCTATGTGGCTCAGATGATCAAGGTGAGAAAAATGTACCAGGTCTGTAAACTGTACTTATTGCAGTGCTGGACTTACTAGACTTTTCAGTCCTCACAAGTTGAGAAACAAAGGTGTAAAGCACAGAGACCATATAGTAGCAAATGTAAAATACAAAAAAACAGTTAAAGCAAATTCATAATTTGTAGCATTTGTCTTTGTCTCTAACAGGAACATAATCTGGACTGGTTCCCACGCATGAGAGCCATGTCTTTGGTAAGCAGTGATGGAGAGGGTGAACAAAACGAGCTGCGCTGTCTGCAGGAGAAGCTCGAGTCCACCATGAGACTTGTTTCCAACCTAACAAATCAGCTCACTGAGCTTAAGGAGCAGGTGTGTTGTCTGAGAGAGAAATCTCATGTTTATAAGCCTTAAATGATTTCTGAGCAAGGCCCGTAATCTTAATTACTCGAATTGTATTTAGTCACAATTGTAAGTCACTTTAGATAAAAGTGTCTGCTAAGTGCAAAGTCAAGAAATACAGTGCACACATTATACAGAGCACAAAAATATGTATTTAATAACAAAAACAATAGGGGTTAGGTATTTTCCTAACTGTATGTATGATGGATGTTTTTGATGTAAATAAGTTTGTTAGCTTGTACTAATTGTCTCCGTGTTGATATAGATGACTGAACAGAGGAAGCATAAGCAGCGGATTGGTTTACTGGGAAACCCTGCTCACCTCAATATCAACCCACAGCAGCCTGCCTGAGGAGTGGAGAGTCAAAACAGGATGAAATATTCAAATGTGTGTGTGTGGACGAGAAACACACCTACTGTGCTTTCTGAAGCCAGATGCAGCCTTAAAGGATGAAGTTTGGTTTTAGCTTCTCTCACAGGGAAATGTAAAACGTGTTGTTTTTCTTCATGCTGTTACCTGCCTGTACAGCAAAGTGACCTAAACCTCTAAACGAGGGGAAACCTACTGAGTATAAATAGACAAACTTGCATACTGAGGAAAAACCAAAAAGATCTTAAACTTAGTTGTGTTGGTACTTTTTTATTTAAACTTTGTATTTATATGTTCAGCCTTGCTTCATTCACACCTGCCATAAAACTCTTTATTTAAACCAAATAGAAATTAAGTTATTCACGTGCTAGATAATCACTATAGCATTTAAGTCTTAAGTCCATTTTACTGGGTGTAATATGTGTAGTATAAACCTAATGAAATGTTTTAGTCACTGCATTTGATCATTTTCACTCACAAACAGCATTTGCACTGTTTATGGGACACTTTTACTAGTGACAGATTGTTGCTGATTATGTAAAAGTAAATGGTTTTTTTAGCGCAGAGGGTCAGTTCATTTTTATAAATTTGCTATGAGATTTTGTATTTTTGACAATTTATTTATTGTGCATCATCACACATATACAGATTGGTTATGAAGTACTGTAGTTTTGAAGCTTGTATAAATCCCTTCACTCAACTGTTAATTTATTCTTAAAAAATATTTTCTAACTATCAGTAACTGAATGGGAAAGGTTTCTGACATACATCCACTGTATCCTGCTGCACTCATTAGCAAAATGTTATTTTATTAATAACAGTTTTTTGTGCACACAAAACAATCCATACATATATAAGTATTTAAGATAGAGTGGTGTGGTATGCTACACACAGTCTGATTCAACAGTTGTTTTGTTCTAAAAATAATTACAACATTTTTTAAGTTCAACTTGTTTTAACATCCACTTTTATTGGAGATGAAACACTAATGTGGAAGACTAATCAGTAGATGAAACATTATGGATTTGTGCTTATGGGATTAGACCAGTCATGTGCATAATTCAGACATTTTATTCCGATTGTCCTAACACAGTAAAGTTCTGTACACACAACAAAATAATCAGATATTTACATGCAAATCAAGATCAAATAGAAACACAATACATACAATGCATTCATATTTACAAGAAAATAAAGACTTTAATAAAATACAAAAAGAGCGTTGTTTACGTTCTCCTCAATGTATTACCCTGAAACATTTCAAATGTGTTACTGTATGATTATTTTAAAGTTTAATACAGTTTAGTGTACAAATATCTCATCACAGCAACATGGTGTTTTAATTCTTCAATAAATCAGTTAGATCATTAATAGATCATTACTATAGGTTAATTTTAGATTTATGTGACAGTTATTTTGAGTTAAAGTTGTAATAGCTCAATTTTTGCCCAAACCCCATTTCCAGAAAAGTTGGGACATTTTATCAAATAGCAATAAAAAGAGTCTGATTTGTCACCGATCAACAGTGTTCTTCACTGACCATTTGTTTATTTTTACTAAATACAATTAAGAATTTGATGCCTGCAACACACGTTTACTACTGTTACATAATCTTTCCTCCTAATGACACTTTTAGTGGTTTGGGAATTCAGGACTGTGGAACTGTTGCCTGTTCTTGCTCAACACAAGACATGAGCTGACTGTTCCATTTCCTGCTGTGGCAACTGATTGTGTTAAGTGACAACAGTTTTCCAAAATACTACCAAGCCCATTGCCTATATTTCTCACAGGTTTCTTATGCAATGCTGCCCGAGAGTTAGTTTATATTGCCAAAATACAACCAAGTTGGTCAGTAAAATAAAGTGATTTCTTTGGGAAAAATATGGAACTTCTGGAATAAATTCACCTAGGGGAGCTATAGCTTTCATCAGGCCCTTAACCAATCACAGATTCTTGTTTGCACTGCACTTTACAAAACACACAATTTCTATTGCCTAATCAATTAACATTGACAAGAAAGCTGAAACATTAACACTGTAAAATGTGGTTGTGTGTCAGTTTTAAAGTTTTAAACCACAGTTAAACAAATGGAAGGGATGTGAGCATTTCTGTTAAATGTAGCAGAATCAGCAATTAAGGCTTACTATAACCCTAAAAGATTTCTGGGTAAAAGTGCACTTGTAAACAGGGTTACAGTAACCATTTGATTTCTGATCCTGGTACCATTTCCTATTAACATAAATACCCAAATCACATTTATTTGATAAACTGTGGTGGTACGGCACAACTTAACACTTTTTGCCAGCTTGCTAGCCAAAACTAAATGACAGGACAGCAGTCACTGACTACACCTCAAAACCACAGAACCCAATGTATGAGACTTCAGAGGTATGTGTATGTTATTCCCCCATGTGTTCAAAAATGAGGCAAAAACTTGGTTTTGTATGTTTAACACAGTGTAGTTAAACACACCCCCCACACACACACACAAACACAAAGTGCAATTTAAACATGTTTTGATATTTCATCTTGTTAATCATAAAAAAAAAAAATCCAACCACACATACAAATAAACGTAAACACACATGTATGTATGTACGCACCCCTGCACTTCAGTTCCTCATAGAACTACATTCCAATTATCAGTCCATTAGATTCATGACCATCACAAAAAAATTAGTTCAGTGTAAATATTAAGAATGCAGAATTAGGAATGCAAGGAGTGTATATCTTAACAGAGTTTGAATGAGATGTGCATGTCACTGGTGTGCAGGAACTGTGAGAAGTGCCTCCTCCGCCAGACGAGAAATGTTAACATTCTGTACAAAAAAACGACAAAAGAGCAGTGGTATAAGAGGACAACAGAATAATAAAGATTTATAAGGTTTTCATGCAATCAAGATGTTCAAATCTACACTGTGTGTTCAGATTTTTTTTCTAGTATTTTCACAGTTGTCCCTTAAATGTAATTGTGTTTTGTTAGGGCTGCATTAAGTCAGTGGGACTGCTTGAGCATGCTTCAGTACGGATAAGAATTAAGAGTATTAAAGGCTTGAACAAGTATAGCGGACTAGTTTACCGTTAACTACTGTCTCTGTTCCTTTAGGGGTCCCCTATAGTACAATACTGGCACATCCAAATCCAGAACGATTTGTACCTGATGTGCTATTGCCTGTCTCCAACTGAACAAGGATGCCTGTGCAAATAGGAGGATTTCGCTGATGGTGAGGCAGTGACTGAATTCTACACAATATGCTAAGAGTGAATATGGCCCACCCATACAGCCTATTTCAAGAAGTTCAATTAAATTTAGCAGTATTTAGAGTATTATGGCACAGTACAGGTTACTTAATAATGGAAACAACCATTCACAGTGTACCATACTATAGGTTACCATGCAGTAAGAGGGGGGCACAAATGGTTTCTTAATACTATCAACTTGTGAACAAGACTTTATCTTAGCTGAAATACTCTAAGAGACAGGTGGCGCAGCGGTAAAGTACGCTAGCGCACCAGAGTTGGGTTTCTAGATGCATCGTATCAAAACTCAGCTCTACCTTTCCGACTGGGTTGGGCGGCAGTATGAACAACGTTTGGCTGTTGTTCAGGGGCATAGGGGTAGAGTCGGAGCATAGGTCCTCATAACTGGTACAACTGCGGCCCCTGCTGGTTGACTGACGGCGCCTGCACAGGGCTGAGGAATAACATTGAGCAGTGTCTCGGTGTATGAACTCGGCTCGTGCAGGTGAAAAATGCAGGCTGTACTGATTGCGTGCCAGAGGGGGCGCAAGTCAGTTGAGTGGCGTCCTCAGTCAGCAGTAAAAGGTCGAATCAGTATAGAGGACGCAATCAGGGTAATTGGACACGATTAGAGTGGGAATAAAAGTTGGGGGAAGAAAGTGGGAAAAAATTGATAATTAAAAAAACAAACAAAAAAAAAAAAACAGAAAGTCGAAGCTTTGTTATATTATTATTATGTAGGCATTTTCAAAAGTAGAAACTTTTATGCATTTTATTTTACATTTTGCAAATATAAATATGTTTAAAAGTACAGAGGTTAAATGTGGTCCTATGTAACATACCTCAGGTTTGTCTCTGTGAGTGTTCACTGCTTCCACATTGAGAGAGATGGACTCAACTTTACATCCTTGTGAAACAAAACAGTCAGAAAGAATAAATATTAAAACAGAGAATAAAAATTAGGTAGCTCAGAGGATAAGGTACTAAACTAGTAATTAGAAGGTTGGTTGAAAGTTGATTCAAGTCCCATAACTGCCAACTGTTTTTTACATTTTATTTTCGAAAAAGGATGGAACGGAAACCTATTGGTAAAAGAACCACTTATCTAGAACTCTTAGTGTTTAAATGAACCTTAAAATGAAATCAAACCCTCAGCTCCATATAACTGGTATCAGACAAAATTCCCCATACTGATCAGTCATAGACTGTACCCACTAACATAAAACTACTGTCTGAATTTCAATGTGTGAATGACTGTTTATCTAGGTATTGTTATGACGGATCTTTTTGTCTAGAGGCCTTGAAGAAGCAGTCGGAGAATCCAGAAAGTACTCTTCAAAAACACTTTATTAAGTGTAAGAAATGATCTGTGAATATATGTCAGAGCTAAGCCGATCGGCGCTCCTTTTCTCCTGCAATCCAGATGATCGCCAGCCAAAAAGAGAGACTTGCGTCTGAGCGCGGGGTTTTTTAAACTAAGCTAGGCTCCTCCTCCTTCACTGCTGGTGGAGCCAATGAAATGTGCTAAAAAAGGCCCAGGGCTCCGCCCCTCCCTCCCCCTACGGCAGACATCTGGAGGGTCCCTAACAAGGGATCACGGTAGGCGCCATTTTGAATGCACCTACCAGACAAAGAGCCACGTGGGGAAATGCCGTACAACTTCTCACATTGAATTTACGTTTTTTTATGTTCCGAAAATCCTAACAGTATGCATGTGTTGGATACAGAAAGTTCTCTTACCATAAGCCACTGGAGTGAGCTTCAGCACAGTGTGTAGGGGGCATTTCAGATAGGGTAACTCATCTAAAAAAAAAACCAGACAAAAGTAATTGCTTCAGTTCACTTGTATGATAAGTTTATCATTCTGAACTCTTCAAACACCCACTGGGATTAAACATTGTTTCTGTTGTAGAACTGCTCTTACGCTCTATCACACTTCCACAAGTCAAATAAACCACTGCACAAAAGTAAAGTGTGATGCTTTGTAAAAATGTTATAGGTTATAATTTAGGTCGTACCTGAGCTTTTGTCCAGAAAGTAAGCAAGGAGACAGCGCATGACAGCCTGGTGGCAGATAACCAGAACATTTTCTTGTCTCTCAAGTTCCATTATGACCGGCTCCAGTCGCTGTACTAGGTCCTCATAAGACTGCACATGAAATGTAACATATTTAGCTCTTCAACCAACGTTAAGAAGGACAGAGTTAAGATTCAATTTAAAATGTATCTTAAACTTGAAGTATAGGCAAAAATACACAGAACAATATGTACTGTAGTATTTAACTGTGCTGAGAATGAAGTTGGAATATGCTAAGATAAGCTGCGAAACAACAGTACAAAATCAAAAGGGTTACAATACATTTAAATATTTAACAAATCCATTTAGGCTAGTCTGATCGTTTGACATCATTCGCCATCATGCAGTAGTTCTTTCCAGCCTCATATGACCAGGCTCTTGAAGAACTAAGAATAACCATCCTGACATTTTAGAACATATTCTGCATAAACAAATCTTAGGCCTTTCTAATCAAACAACAAAAATGTTGAAGCAATTTAAAATGAATTATACAGAACCTATGTAAACTGCAACAAATGTGGGATATTAAAAAGTTCCAACATTCACAATTTCTTTAGATTTGAGTGAGTACATGTAAAAAGACGCATGAGCTCATCACATTTTGCATTAAATACTTGTACACGTACACACACGTACACACACACGTACACACACACGTACACACACACGTACACACACACGTACACACACACGTACACACACACGTACACACACACACAAAAAAGCTTTTAAAATGGACTGTACAAAAATACTTACACAATGACAGGCATTTATACTCTGCACTGTATAGTAACATCATGTGCTCACACTTGGTTTCTTTCTTCTTTGCGTGCACTTCACTTTATGATCATGCACCTTTTACTACAGGAGCTGCTTGTTTGCTCATTCCTTCTCTTTTGAAAGTGCAAATTGCTTGTCTGGTTTACAGACTAGAAAGACACAATGCCTGAAGGCTTATTCTCCAAGAACATCACACTTTCGTATTAATACACGCGTCACTAGTTTTATTAAGAACAACCAGAGATCAGCAGCAGAATAAAGGTATCATGTGATTGGATTTTAATGTATTTTGTCTCTTTTTTTTATTGCACTTTGTACAGTGTATAAAGTTGCTTAATCATAATCTGATGTGCCCAGAGCTGTAAAACCATAACCATGTAACAGTTACTATTTACTTTATTATAATAAACTGAGCTAATGTGGTAAAAATACCAATATTAAGCCACATACTGATGCAGGTTTTATTGCTTTATTTTAAGAAGGTAAATAGGTAAACAGAAGAGTAAAAGTACCTCTCCTTTAGGGTAACGATAGCGGTACTTGTCCTGGTCTCTCAAAGCAAACTCATGAGGATAATGCTCCTGAATCTCTTCATACATCATCTCCTCACACACTCCCTACACAAAGACAAATGTTAGTTAAAACACACACACACACACACACACACTTATGTAAAAGCACTCCGAAAACCCATACTCACGTACAGCATCTATCTCATTTAAAGCTTTCCACTGTTCATACGGTACACCCAGAGCCTCTGCAGTCTGAATCGTTCTCTTCATTTGACTCGTCCAGACTTTCAGATCCTTTATATTCTGTTCCTTAATAAATCTGCCCAGACAAAGTGCAAACTGAAAAACAACACAGGTCAATGTGAATAATTCAAATGTACAATGATGAGAAAACTAGATACATTTGCAGAGTAATGGGATAACGTTTCTCATTTTACCCACTTAAAAATGCAAACTGGCCGCTCAGGTGGCGCAGCGGTAAAAAGAAACACGCTGCAACCAGGGCTGGATTCTGAGAAGCGTCGTATCGAATCCAGCCTTGCTTTACTGGTTCGAAGCTGAGTGGCTATATGAGCAACGATTGGCCGGTTGCTCATGTGGGGGGTGGGACAAAGAACCGGATGTGGGTCTCTCTCTGTCAGAATGCGATTGCGTTCTCTGCCGGCTGATTGGAGGCGCTTACACAGAGATGGGAGAGGGTGCCCTTAGGGTGTGTCTCTCCGCATGCAACGCTAGGTGGCGCCAAACTCGTCAATGTGTGGGTGGCAAAGATGCATCTGGCTGCTGCTCGTGTTTCGGAGGGGATACGGGTTAGCTTCAATCACCTCCGTCAGGGCAGGGTTCGGCATAGACAGAGAGGAAGCACGATGCAAATTGAACAATTGGATGCGCTAAAAGGGGAGAAAAAGGGGTAAAAAAATAAAAAAAATAAAAATAAAAAAAATGCAAACTGAGCCCAACACACATTTTTATATTTAACTGAAAGCTACCAGTTCTGTTAAAATGGTGTATTTATCATTTACAACAATAAGTCAAAACATTATGACCACTCAACAAATAACAGTTGCACATCACAGACAGGGACAAATGTTGAGCTGATGGTAGTTGTAGTACACATTAAATGCAGCAGATATGGGCAGCCAAGTGACTGACCAACAGAAGCGCTAATGTGACTTAAACTGCAAGTCATTGCAGGTCATTTTAATAACGCTTCTGTGTACAAGGCATAGAGTCCAAATGCTCATGATAAGCCCTATTCATCAAGCAAGAAAACATGCCATTTTGTGTAAGTCTACACACACATGTAGGGATGTAACGATGCAACACAACACAGGTAAAAATCGGTGCACGTGCCACGATTCGAATCGGTTGTTCATTCACCTCGCCTGGTTGACTTCACGTCACAAAGTTGCCAGGTAGGGGGATTTTCCAGCCAAATTTATGTATGTGAGGATACTTTCTTTATTTGTATTATTCATTTGTTTATATAATGTTGGATTTGTTTTAAAATTTCATTTCAGTTTTTTTACACAACAAATATTATTCGTCATAGTTTATACTTACCACAGAAATAAAAGGGCATTCATTATTTAAATAAATAAAAGATAAGCACAAATAAAGTATTTTATTTTTTAAAGAGAAATATTAAAAGGAAACTTTGTCATAATTTATCTTCTTATCTTCAATTTCATTTTGTTTAAAAAAAATCGTATCGTGAACCCAGTATCGTGAACAGTATCGCATCGTGGGTAGAGTGTATCGTTACATCCTTACACACATACATATACACACCTCTTTGCCATGTAAAGACAAGCCCGAGTCCCCACCGATGCATCCTTTAATGTTGAGCTCACTTTCTCCGTGGCGACAGAGGTAGATGGAGCGTGGAGTGATATGGATATTCATTAAGTAATAGACAATTCGGCTCTGAATGTGGTCCATTACACGATTTACTAAAAATCGCTTTCCCACATCAATCACCTTGATGAATGGCAGCTCCCTATGAGAAACAGCAGACAAAATCGAAATGTTTCTTCATGCATTCCACACTGCATTGTTGAAGGTAATTATTCTTCACCTTTGGTATTTTAACATTGTTCTAAAATCGTGTACAGCTGCAAACAAGTAAGTGTTAATGGTATGTTGCAACCATTGTGAAATCTAAAGAGCAGACTAGGAAAACTGACTCAATCACTTGCTAGAAAAATACTGAATAGGCCAAGTTTCGTTTATGTATTTTAATGGTCTGTGAGCATGGCTAATACGGTCAGATTAAAACATGCAGAATTACTAAAGTCTGTTTGATATCTACAAAGATTTTTGACATCCAGATCCAACTATTAAAAGAAACGCTGGAAAATGCCTGAAACAAAATAAACTTTACCTGTCCAAGTTCTCATCAAGTGGCTGATAGGAGTTTTCATAACATTTGATTCTTTTCATGAAGTCCTGAACGGCCTCTTCGGTGTTACAGTCGATGTAATCAGGACTCCCCAGCTTTACCTGCTGCTCACACACACATTTACTGCATTTACATTTGGTATCAACTAACAGTTTTATTAGGGCGGCACTGTGGCTAAGTGGGTAACACTGTCGCCTCACAGCAAGAAGGTCCTGGGTTCGATCCCCAGGTGGGGCGGTCCGGGTCCTTTCTGTGTGGAGTTTGCATGTTCTCCCCGTATCTGAGTGGGTTTACTCCGGGTGCTCCGGTTTCCTCCCACATTCCAAAGACATGCAAGTGAGGTGAATTGAAGATATAACTTTGTGTGAACTCATGAATCTTGTGTAATGAGTAACTACCGTTCCTGTCATGAATGTAACCAAAGTGTAAAACATGATGTTAAAACCCCAATAAACAAACTAACAGTTTTATTACACATGAATGCAATTCATCAACAACACAAATTATTTTATTATGCAAATTGCAAACGTACCACAATGTTTTGGGCAATAACTTCAGGATCTTCACACACAGACTCGACAAAAAACACCTGCCAAAACCACAAACAGCAAAACAATCATTACTACACAGTTAATCAGTACTATAATGTTTATGTTTTCTACTAGTTTTAAAAGCTGGTACCTTGTAGCCATTTTGTTCTGCAAATTTAATGATCATATTCCTTCTTTCTCTTGTAGTGTTAGTGGCATCAAAAACCTGGCAACAAAAAATACACACACAACTGCTAAGGCATATGGCTTCAAGTAATAAATTACATAACAGCCAAATTCTTTTACACATTTTGAATTTCAGTTTGATCATTTTTAAATGAGACTTTTATCAACCCCCAAAAGGACTTCTTTCATAAGACTTGCATAAAATTTGGTGTCACTGATAACAGGCTCATAAGCAGCAGCTGTTATACCCGTGATAATTTAATAGTAGGTCCACAGTTGGTTTGATCTCAGGAAATTAAGAGAATTCGGGCTAGAAAGGCGCATTAAGGTCTTAAAATCTACAATGACAACAAAACAAAATAACAATGTGTTGGATGTATCGTTTTCCCCAATTATTTGTCTCAGCAAAGTTAAAGGACAGATTTTCTAATTAATTCTTTAAAAAATGCTTTCCACTTACAGCCACTTGGCCTTCTTCTATGCTGAGGTACTGCCTCACATCATTTAGCGCTGTCAGAGCACACTGTCTGAAAATATATAACAATCTATTTACAATGCAATGCCTTAAAAAAACACCTAAAACCACAAACACATATGAGCGCACACAAGCTTACTTCCTGATCTTTAGTCCTTCCTCGTTATCTGGACGAAAGAACTGAAAGTTCTTGTAGACCTTCACGCACTCCCTCCTATACTGCCCAACATTAAACTCTAAACAAACAACAGAATTGACAACAGTCATACAGAAAATAATAAGACAGGAACTTGTACATGTGTGTTGTTTAAAAAACCTTTTGTTGGTACACCAATCCAGTTAAGGTAGCGAGTGAGTTTTTTTGAGATGTAGGTTTTTCCTCTGGCTGGCAACCCCACTGTCACTATTAGGGTGGGACAGTTGGTCATGCATACTACAAAAAGAGGAAAAAGACAGATAATACAAAAATATTAGGGTACATGGTGTTACTTTATATTACAAACAGGCATGTGAAAGAAACTGAAAACACACACACACTGAACAGAATAACTGAATAAATCCCAACTAAAAGAACTAACCATGCAGAAAGGGGTTACTGTGGAACACCTCACACCACACAAACTAACAATTGTATCAAAAAGGAACAAGGGGGCGCTGAGTAAATACTGAGTGGCACAACTTGTCACTTGCCCTGTTTAAAGTTAGAGTCTCCATTATACCCTAATGATCAATGGGTAGCGGTCCAATGGAGCATAAACAGTCCCGCTCTTTAGGTGGGAGGAATTGCAGTCATGTCTCTCAGGCTATATTCAAACTGTAAAGCAAACTAGCTTTTTCTCAAAGCATTAAAAATTACTGTCTGTTTGTACTGGAGTCACTCTTGCTCCTGTAGTGCAAAGAGACAAGCTATATATTCAATGTTCCAGGCCAAAAACTATCTTATATACACTTATTTAGCTGCTTTTTTATTAATGATGTTGTAATTATGGTCGTCACAAATTTCTGACACCAAAATAAGGTCCCTAACACATGGTTTGACCTTACACTTACACTTTAGACTGAATGGGCATACATTATCACAGCTTTCTAAGAGTTTAGGTTGTTATAGTTGCAGGAAAAGAGACAGTCCAACAAACTCAAGTGTCCACACACTTTTAGCCATACAGTGTACAAATGAGTTTTGAAGTGGATTAGAAGATGTAAGTGGTTCCCACTGTTCAGTCACTGCACAACTCACATTAGATGAGTCAACAATTACAGCTCTACTATTGACAACAAATGACAACCTCACTTGGATAATGAGACATGCAGTGGATCTGAAAGTCCTGAGCAGAATGAGCAATTCATTATTGCCAGAGCAGCATACTAAATTCTAAACTAGCATTACCCCACATTGCAGTCATCATTCCCCTTTTACATGGTCAAGTGTGGACCATTACATGAATTTTTAGGTTTTAGGATTAACCATAATTTTGTGATTTTCCAGGTTCATCACATTTACTGAAACTGTCATATATATATATATATATATATATATATATATATATATATATATATATATATATATATATATATATATATATATATATATATATATATATATATATATATATATAAACTTTATATATAACATTTAGATAAAATGCTTTAATAAATACTGTAATCAAATAATTTTGTAAATTAAGCTCTAAACCATCATTGTAAATATGCACTATACTGCCAAAAGTACTTAAGACACCTGACCTTTTCTAGGAGGGTTTAAGATTTTGAAGTGTGCCTTTTGGAATTTGTGCCCTTTTATTCAACAGAGTATCTGAGAGGTATAGCAAGCAATTAGTGGTCCAGTTTACCCCAATGGTTTTCAGGGCAGTTAAGCTCAGGGCTCAGTGCAGGCCATTGAAGTTCCTCCACAACCAACTCAAACAATGTTTTTATAGTCCTTGCTATGTGCACATGGGCACAGTCTTGGTGGAAATGTAAAGGTGTTTGCTTAAACTGTTGCCACAAAGTTGATGGTTGTTAGCAATAAATGGTACAGCTAAACTAGATGATACTTCACCAAATTAAACTGGCTGAAATAAAGAAGATGTACCACATAGTAAACCTAAAACTAGGTCTTGGATTTATGTATTTGTTATCAGACAGTGCAGATGAGCAGGTATTTTACAGCCCTCATGGATGATCAAAATGTATTTAGTTTTCCTTTCCTCTCAAAAGGTTGATTGTTAAAGCACAGAAATTAACCACAACAACTATTCTTTAGACAATGCTTTAACTTTTAAATCAAGCCATTCTGACACAAAAAGAGCTGGTATTCATCACTCCCAGTTGGGTCTCCACTTTAAAAAATAGAAATGACTTGCCTTTTACATGTATTCAAATTATGACCTGTAAGCTCAGGGCCCACTGTAGGTAATCTGAGATGTAAACGCAGCATGTATTTGTACAGCAGGATCTTAGAGACACTCCTGCATGTATCTATCACATGTGCAGCCCCACAGTAAGAGCATCCAGCAGACTGACTGTAAGGTGACTGACTGCCCCTCATCACCTCATCCCGGGCCTCCAGCACACCGGAACACGCCGCTTTAGCATCTCTCATTTAACGACGTGCTTTCACTCTGAACACCCAGCGCATGAATATTCTAAACAATTATTTATATAAATGTACATATATATTTCTATAATCCTTCGTGTCGCGTTGCAGGTATCAGCTGTGTATAATGATAAATACGGAACTAAATCGCTCACCTCTTCTCTGAGAAATGTGTTTCACCGGCAGTCCATTCTTGCACGGCATCCATGTTTTATGTAAAGGGTTTTGCGTCAGCTCCCGGGGCTGTGCTGCCGTGCTTCGATTATCGTTATAACTCATCCCTGTATCTGTCACATTCCGTTTCTCCAGCTCTGATCTGACACTGAGCAGTAAGACATCAGACTGAAACCTGCTTGTGTACTATTTATGTAATATCGGGTGAGGGAAAGCCGGTCCCAGTTTACCGTAATACCGCCAAATGATGCGCACGCATAAACACAATACACAATAATAACACAACCAGAACGCTTTCAACCGTGATTAATAGCTCAACTTTACACATTATCTACTGACAACACTCGATTCATTTAGAATGAAACGACAAGATTGTGTAAAAAGGTTTAATGTTTGTGACTCAAAAAATAAAGGTTTGATATTGAGGCGTGGGAGACTGGAGCTCTCTGATCCCAAACACTAACTGCTTCAATAGTAATACTAACTAAATTGTAAGTTTTTACTTCACCAAACAAAACACCAAAGGTCCGACTTCCATTATTAATGTACCACCTGACAAAAATCTTATTAAAAAATTGTGTTTCATCCCTTCATTCCAGTTACAGTAATTATACCAGTATACACTAATCAGCCATAACATTAAAACCACCTCCTTGTTTCTACACTCACTGTCCATGTTATCAGCTCCACTTACCATATAGAAGCACTTTGTAGTTCTACAATTACTGACTGTAGTCCATCTGTTTCTCTGCATACCTTTTAGCCTGCTTTCACCCTGTTCTTCAGTGGTCAGGACCCCCACAGGACCACCACAGAGCAGGTATTATTTAGGTGGTGGATCATTCTCAGCACTGCAGTGACACTGACATGGTGGTGGTGTGTTAGTGTGTGTTGTGCTGGTATGAGTGAATCAGACACAGCAGCGCTGCTGGAGTTTTTAAATACCGTGTCCACTCACTGTCCACTCTCTTAGACACTCCTACCTAGTTGGTCCACCTTGTAGATGTAAAGTCAGAGATGATCGCTCGTCTACTGTTGCAGATTGAGTTGGTCATCTCCCAGACCTTCATCAGTAGTCACAGGACACTGCCCATGGGGCGCTGTTGGATATATTATTGGTTGGTGGACTATTCTCAGTCCAGCAGCGACAGTGATGTGTTTAAAAACTCCAGCAGCGCTGCTGTGTCTGATCCACTCATACCAGCACAACACACACTAACACACCACCACCATGTCAGTGTCACTGCAGTGCTGAGAATGATCCACCACCTAAATAATACCTGCTCTGTGGTGGTCCTGTGGGGGTCCTGACCACTGAAGAACAGCATAAAAGGGGGCTAACAAAGCATGCAGAGAAACAGATGGACTACAGTCAGTAATTGTAGAACTACAAAGTGCTTCTATATGGTAAGTGAAGCTGATAAAATGGACAGTGAGTGTAGAAACAAGGAGGTGGTTTTAATGTTATGACTGATCGGTGTATATGCCAGTGTGCATTAAAGCTTAAAGATTTACTTCTATTACATTGTTTTACTATAGATTATTTCTTACGTAATTTACTGGCAAGTACACAAGTATACTTTGGTACACTTTTAATTAATTATTATTTTAAATGATTAAATATATGTTGCCTACAGGTATCGTCGATTATGTATATTTTAATTTGAAATGTATTTAGTAAAACTGTGTTAAACTGTTCCGTAAATACGCGACTAAACGAGCCCAAACTTCTCGCAGTAAACAGCAGAGTAGAGAACTGAACTAAAACACTATGGCATACAGGTCTGCTGCTGTTCACATGCAACGCGCATGGGCTGCAAATGTTGATTAGTGTTTGACCAATCACAGTGCCGCGCTGGAGGCGGTCGACCAATAGCAGGCCTAGCAGAGTGAGCGGGAAGGCGTGCACAGCATGAGGGGCACCACAGTGAAAAGCGTGCAGTAATTGGAAGTCTCATGACTTTCTAAGAAACAACGCAAGCAGGCAGATACAGTTCCGACCTTAAGGCTTAAGCGAACTTCTGTAATCAGGACTGGTACATAAACAAACACGCTTAATCATCAACAAATCCCCCCCAACTGTTAAAACAACAAATTGTTCTATGGTGCTTAACATTCGTTTACCTAAAGAACAAGCACAAATATCTGCAACCTCTTGCTGTGGAAATTATTATTATTAATCACTTATTTGTTCATTTGTGCTCTTTCATTTATCCTGATCAGGGTAAATCCTGGACAAACAGGTTTACCCTCTCACACCGGGGCAATTTAGAGTAATCAGTTCACCAACTCAGTGTTTCTGGGAGATGAGAGGAAACCAGAGTACTAGGGCTGGGTATCGCCACCAATTTCCTGGATCGATTCGATTCGATCTTCGATTTTCGATCCAATTTCGATTCAACACAGTTAGGCATATTTGAGTTACATTAACAGGTTTTGTTTACATATGTACAGATGTTCAGAGAACGAATGTGATAATTGTACAAAGAACACTCATTATTAAAAATATTTGTGTATTTTGTTTACATAAATAATTAATCCAAAACAGAAAACAGTAACATTCAACAGCCAGGTGTATGTTTTCATTACATTTACAATGTTGTAGCATGTCAGACAAATGAAATAATAATAAAAAATGAATGTTACTGTTTTCTTCCATTTGTCTGACACGCTACAACATTGTAAATGTAATGTAAACATACACCTGGCTGTTGAACAGCTTATGCCAAGTTTACACTACACGACACTCTGATTAACACCTGGTCGCTGTAATGTTCACACTACACGACTGATCGGCGATGGGGGGTTTTACACTACACCATCCATCACCAGGGGGAATCACAGGCGAGCTTCTCTGGTCTCCAAAACTACGTTTTGTCACGAAAACACACGTGAGAAGTGATGAAAGGTTTAATGATACCACGTCCAAACATGCACATCAACAAGTAGCGAGCGATCAAAGTTTGTGCACTGATGAAATAAATGAATCTGAGTGGATTTGGCAACACGAGCAGCATGGATCGTTCTGTAGTGAGTTGGAGGTTAATAAATATTTTGTTTTGTAGAGAACGATCTCGCGTGTGCTGATGTATTCTGATAGAAACTATATTGCGCTCCACCACCTGTTTCCAACCTCTCCCCTGTGTTTCCCCTCGCTGTTTCTCACATTGATTGAGAGCCGAGTTTTGATCGCAGAGCGAATCCAGAGCCGAGCGAAAATCAGTGCAAAAAGTTGTGTAGTGGTCATAACTTGAGCTTCTGCCATGCTAAACTGATGTGCAGGTCAGATCTCGTTGCATGAAAAACAGTGGCTGGTCACGCGAAATTAAAGGGGGTAACAATAGTAACAGATTTCCGTGTGCACCGTAAAAAGGGGCGTATTTAAAAAATCGATCTCGCATTTATATGAATCGATATCGGATCGTTCAAATAAAGATCGATTAAAATCGAAAAATCGATTTTATAAACCCACCCCTACAGAGTACCTGTAAGAAACCCAAGCTGACACAAAGAGAACATACCAAATGCCTTAAACAGTAAACAATGCAGCACCCTCTCTATAGCCTTTGCTGTCATATGATTTTCTTTGTTATAATTTCTGTTTTTGAGAATAGTAGAAAATACATAAAAATCTATCAAATATATCTTGTGGCGAAACTGATAATCACCACGGATGCTTTGATTTGTTTTACATATGCATAGATGAAAACTCTTGAAGGATAAGAATTTTTTGCACGCCAATTCCTCGCAGGGCTTCGACTCCCTCAGACATAGCCAATCATGTCTGTGTAGATGCCCGGCTGGCCGATAGCGCCACTGAGATTTAAAACCAGACCTCAGCTGTGGTGGGCTAGTGTTAGAAGAAGAAGAAGATGTACTTTATTTGTCATATATATATATACAGGTGTACAGTACAATGAAATTCTTTCTTTGCATATCTCAGCTTGTTTGGAAGCTGTGGTCGGAGCACAGGGTCAGCCACCTTACGGCGCCCCTGGAGCAGACAGGGTTAAGGGCCTTGCTCAAGGACCCAACAGTGGCTGCATAGCAGAGCCTGGATTTGAACCGCCAATCTTGGTTGATAGCCCAAAGCTCTACCCACTAGGCTACCACTGTCCCACTGTTATAGACCACTGTGCCTCCCAAAAGCCTAAATTAGAATATTAAACTCACAAATCTTTATTTATTTAATGTAGACTGAATAGTAGTAGTCTTAATAAAAAAAAATAAAAAAAGCGGACAGAATCTTGTTTTCATGTTTTATCAGGGTGGGTCCGTTTTTTTCCCAGACAGGATGCCAATCCATCGCAGGGCCTCGGCAACCCCCTCAGTAAATCATGTCTTTGTGGAGATCCCTGACTGACCCGATTGCACCACTGAAGATACGAACCCTGGATCCCAGTAGTAGTGGGCTAGCATAATTTCACGCTGTGCCACCTGAGTGCCCTTTTATTTAAAAGTATTTTACTAGAAGGCAGAATGTACTTGTATATCTAAACAAACTTAAGCTTCGGCTTTTACCTGAGTATTTCTAAATGTGTATTTTTATTTTTAGCTGAGCCATTTTAGCTGGTTTATTTATGTAGTTACATGACAAAAAGCCAAGTCTAACAGCCAGCTGCATATTGATGAATGCTAACATCAGCTAGTTTTTAGGTTTTGCATGATGTTACAGTTTAGCAAACTAATGTCCCCAGGAAATGTTGTTTTTACCTCTTTTTTAGGGAAGAAGGAGGGTATTAATTAGTCCAAGTATTAATTAGTCCAAGTATTAATTAGTAGGGTCGGACCCTAGTAATTCAAACCATGGTTGCAGCAAATACATTTCTTTGCTTATTGCACCATAAAATGGTCGTTTACTCTTAAAAAATGCCTACATTAACCACTAGATGGAGTGAGAGTAACCTAAACCACACTGACAATAAACCGAGCAGAGATGGAGAGCAATTGAGGGTTAAGGGTTTTGCTCAGGGGCTCAACAGTTGCAACTTGGTGTTGGTAGGGCTTGAACTGGCAACCTTCTGATTACTAGTCTAGGACCTTAACTGTTGTTTCATTGTTCTGTAAATTGTTTTACTGTAAAAAATAACGTGTTTATAAATAATTTTATAACAGCAGTGTGGGAAAATAACAGGTGTTTAGGAAAAGAAACAAAAAGAACTTTTAAAACCAAACACCAAACCAAGGTTGGCAAAAAAGCCTGTTAAATCTATAATAACAGTACAGATCTTATTTGTTGAAAGGTTCTTTACATTACAAAGGAGAAAACATCAACAATGAAGAAAAACAAGTATTAAATTCACATTTTCCTTTGTAATGTTTTATTATTTATTTTGCTTTAAAAGAATTAATCCACTTCAGATTCACAGAGTTACCACCCTTGACAGGCGAGCTGTCTCCAGAGATGGAGGAGCCTTTTAAACAGAGCTCCTTTTTAATTCCTGCCTGACATACACTGATCAGCCATAACATTAAAACCACCTCCTTGTTTCTACACTCACTGTCCATTTTATCAGCTCCACTTACCATATAGAAGCACTTTGTAGTTCTACAATTACTGACTGTATTCCATCTGTTTCTCTACATCTGTTACCCCCCATTACCCTGTTCTTCAATGGTCAGGACCCCTACAGGACCACTATAGAGCAGGTATTATTTGGGTGGTGGATCATTCTCAGCACTGCAGTGACACTGACACACAAGTATACTGTATATTGGGTTCATCCTCCCTAAGTTTGCCGGTGCAAAACTACACTGCTGCCTCAGTAATGAGGCGTGCCCCGCCCCACCCTGTTACACTCTCACATATAAAGTAATGTTACTTTACACACACAGCTTTAATAATGTATACCAGCTTCAAAAATATGCATCTATACGAGTGTATAAACGAGCACTGGAACTGCTGTAGAGCCAAATCTAAACCAATGGGCTCTTTCCAATACAGTGTTATTGTGTTCCTCTTCCCAGCCTCACCATGTTAAAATGTTCCACACTTCAGTGCAGGGCACCCAGATTTCTTATATAACAGCCTGTAGCATCTAAGCTTATAACACCCACATCTGAGGACATTCTGTTCATATTGTGGACTGGGGTGTAGCTGCAGCAGTGTTATATTATGCAGTGCATACAGTGACTACAGCTAGCATTTTATTAAATCATATTCTCATATAGCAAACAAACATATATTCAAGTAGTAACGGACATGCACAAGCACAAACATAGCACTTCCAGACATACATGAACAAAGCCAGACAAAAATCTTTCACTGAGACCTTCATTTGGATTTGGGGGAATGGAGTTGAACTTTCACACAGATACTGAAGCGTGAGGGGCGGGAGGAGAGAGCGGTGCAGAAGAAAGATGGAGGGAGGAACAACATGGGAAATGGAACAGACACTGTTTTGTGTACAACATATATACTGGGGAACACTTTACCAAAAACACAACTACACAGAGACACAATAAAAGAGAAAAATGGGGTTCATTTATACACAATGCAGTTTTGACAATAAAGCAACTTTGACTTTTATTTTGACTTTTGACAATGTGGTTACATTTTAAAATTGCAAATGTGACACAGCTTGTAATGGAAGTGCTCGTTTCTGCAGCATTTATTTCACTACGCTTTTCTCGCACTCACATATCCATTCCAGCCCTGTCTTTACACAACCCCTCTACATACACACATACACAAACACATGTCTCAAAAACAACAACACATTTTGATAACTAACTGTTACATCAGTTCAAGCTAAACACACACACACATACAGCTGGTGCTAGAGTTGTAAATATAATAATCATAATAATAATAATTTAATAACATTTCATAACAACAGTTAATAATAAACCCACCATCATGCATGCAGGACTGTTTTGCATAAGAGTATTAAATACACAGAAAACAATAAATCCCCTTAACAACAAGCCAGAATTATTTTACCTTCTTTACCAGACAGTGTCATTTGAGATAAGCTATGATGGCACAAAAACAACACGCAAATATGTCAACTGAGTTCAGCAGACGGATGCCCCCAAGGTCTGAAACGTTTAGATTAATCATCTTAGCGTGTATATTGCAAGAGACATTGTAAAAATTATTTTATAAAAAAAAAAAAACATAATTTACGAAAGGTTCTGAGTCAAATTACCCAACATTGTAAGCTAAACCAGGGTAACTATAACTCAATGCAAAGCAAAGCTTGTATACCACTCTACGCATAAACTTAAGTGTTAAAAAAAACAAGCCTTTACAGTTGCACAAAAGAAGCGCTCACTTGGAAGACTCCCCAATGAAGTGGGACAATAAGTGGAACTTCTTTTCTTAAAATCTTACTGGTATGTGCAGTGTAAATCTAAACAATTCAGATAACTGGTCAGAACTGATAATTATCTGGTCAGAACTGATTAAAAACAAAACTCTGCTCCCTCTTTCAGAAAGCAATGAAAGGATGTGATGTCTGAATCACAAAAGCCAGGATGCTGATGATGTGCAGTACTTACACTACCAGTGCTGCCAAGATGCTGTCTGTTCACATCTTAATTTTTCTAAGTAGATACAATTCCTGCTTCCATAATTAATTTTCACGGAACAATTTGGTGCCACTAATTCGCCTTTTGTGGGTTTTTGGAAAGAATATACTGATGAACTTGTATAGAGAAAATATACCAAACACAGTGACTGGAGGTGAAGAGCAAAGCCAGGTCCTGTTGGGATACCTAGTCCACCTGCTGCATCCTTGTCACCCTATTTAAAGTAGTTTTGTTCTTTTTTTTTTTATCTTTATTAGGACAAAATATTAAAACATAAACAGTTAACATATAAATGTGTTTCAATCATATTTAATAAATGAAATGTGTGGGGAAATGTGTGCACTTTGTGGGGAACTACCACTGGGTACCATGAGAATGATATGATGATCATTTATCAGAGTACAGGCTAGTATCAATTCTTACCCTTAAAATCAGCAGTTACATCTGGATAATTATATGAATTATGAATGCTAGGTCAACGTTAAGGACAAACCCATAAGATCATATGCTAACGCTAGGTCCAGTTTACTCCGGGTTTACTTTAACTGGAACATGGCAGCGAAATAGAAAAACACTACTCTGTAATGATGATGCTTGAGAACTAAATCACACAGAGAACATGAACACACAGCTCCCATGAACACACACATATAACTGCACTTGTTTACATGCTCCTGCGCCGTGCCGTACACACACACGCTGGATGATCTAGCACATACATTCACCCTAACGGCTCAAGTCCGGCTGTTTCACCTCAGCAGCGACACCGAAGCGCTGTAACTTACCTTTCCTGTCGCCGGTACACGAGTCTCGGAATCTGTCCTGAACCCTCATCATCCAGGTTTCAGTGGACCAGCGTCTCCTCCGATCTACTCTACAACTGCCGGGCTAAGTCCCCGTCCCAACCCACTAATATCCAACTGAACGCCACCTACAGTTACTATGGTAACATACACTCAGCGACCACCTTACCGTGCTCACCTTTCCTGCACGTACACTCGCTGGGCATTATAGGAGCTACACATCACATATAGGTGCACAATGTGGGTGAGCAGTTACTTACTAAACCTCAGATATCCCGCTGGACCTGACACACTAGCTTGGTGGCTTGGTGGGTAGCACTGAGGCCTCACCGCAAGAAGGTCCTGGGTTTGATTTCCAGTCTGAGCAGTCTGGGTCCTTTCTGTGTGGAGTTTGCATGTCTTTTTGGGTTTCCTCTGGTATTTATGGTTTCCAAGACCTCTCACAGTACACATGCATGTACATTAGGTGAATTGGAGATACAATATTGCCAATAAACAAACAATCATTAGCAACACCTAAAATATAAATGAATTTATTGTTGCTTTGTACACTCTGCTGCCCTTGTGCCCTACTCATCAATAGAAAGGGACACCCACTATCCAGATGATTTTTGGGTGATGGATCGTTTTCAACAATGAATAACAATGAAGTATTAATAAATGTTTATTGTTTTAACCTTAACATTTAAATTGCCATTTGTATCTAAGCATCTACTGATTATATTTACAATTGTATCCTTCTAAAATAACTGTGAGGTGAAAATAGCAGGCATAATAATTAAACAATGACAAAAACAGTAGGGTTACTAAGAAAGGATGGATTTGTGTTATCTAGTAAATAAACAAACACACACACATACCCCTAAAAGTAGTAACCAAGGCAAATGAAGCTTCAAATGGAATTTAAAGCATTATTAAGCAAAGTGGCTAGTTTGTGTGTGTGTGTGTGTGTGTGTGTGTGTGTGTGTGTGTGTGTGTGTGTGTGTGTGTGTGTGTACTACAAGTATGCATAAAAAATTAACAGCAATTCATTGTTTTACCTGATTGAACTTTTAAGCAGTAAGCAAACATACATAGCAAGCCAACCCCAGGTTGCAAATAACACTGGAACACTCTCCTACCGGTGATTAACCAGTTTGTTGCAGTCATAGCAGGATTAATATTTTATAGAGCAGTGACTCAATATTGCCAATGAAACACAATTTTTTATTACATGAACTGAACATCTTTATTGCAGTGTTTAAAAGCAAAAAAATTGTGTAACGTATGTTAACATAGTAGATTTATTTAATAAGTCACATCCATTGGATGATGGAGCTCCATTGTAGTGAAAGAAATGCTTAATCCACATAAATGTCATCTACAAATACAGAAACAAACAATGTTAAAATAACAAAATGGGTCAAATATGTATTTGTGTATTTATCATACATGTGTTTTATATGAAGCAACAGATTTACCTGAAAAATCCAAGGTTCTACAGGCTGCATAATTTCCTCTCTAAAATAAACGTGCGTTTCACATAAACATAGCCAAATACATAATTTATTTAAATTAACTTTAATTAATACACAACGTTACAGTTTACTCACTGGCGAAAAACTAGCACGTTTCTTGACTCCTGCTGAAGCAATGATCAGTCTGGGGGCTGGAAATGGTGGGGGGAGTAGAATGTTAATCACGTCATCGTCCATGGGAGCCGAAACAGATTTGTTTTTTTGTGCATAGGAAGGGATGGGTGGCAGGGGTCCCTTTCGCTGTGCCAGAGAAAGAGATGCAGCTTCACTGCTGGAGATGCGGCATGGTTTGCTAGCTGGTCTGGAATTCATAGCACTGGCTTCTGTTTCTACTGTTTTACTGGTAACTTCTGGGTCATTAGTAGGTGTGGATTTAGGGGATGCATACCTAAACAGTGTCATATTAAACAAGATTAAGTAAAGACCACAGAATTAATAGTATACCAATTAAGTTTAACCAATGGGAAGTGAGTATGGATAATTGTGGGTGGGTTGGGAGTGTTCACATGCTTCATACCCTCTAAAGTTTTCAGAAACAAACAGACATGCATTCAGCTTGCTTCTCAGCATCCTTTCAGAGGAAGAGTCTAGACTCTGAGTGTACATGAATACAGGACGCACTACAAAACACAAAAATAGACAGTAGGAGCATTTCTCTTTTTAAATCCTTATTATAAGTGTCAGAATTTCTTGAATATTTTTTAGTATATTTTTAAAACCTCAACTTAATTTTTGTTAGAATTAAAAATCCTCAGTTTGACTCTACACATTTACCACGTACCAGACTTTAAAAGGTCCAGAAAGTCTGACCTTTCTACTGTGTTGGACTGATTTCACTAAAAAAAGATTTGATTCTGATAGCAGCTGTGTATGAATAAATACATAATAGTTTTAAATGGCAGTTAAGGTGTTATGCAGACCTTTAGTACTGTTGATGCACTTTTGTACAGCACTACAGAATCGGCTAGCCTCGTCCTCATCAGCAAAGTTTAATCCAGCCCAACAGTCCTACACAGACACAACAAACACACTGAAGTTATTTACAAAATAAAAATATAGAGAGAGAGACACAAAAAAGATAGAATGATGATCTAGGGTGAGATTTGTTACTAACATCAGTGTGTAATGTATGGAAATAGGGACAGGGGGTTTTATATTTGAAAGGTGTGTACAGCTCCTGCTCCCACAGCAATCTGGGACCTTCTGCACCTGGATGTGTGTGGATGTGTGCAACCTTGACACTAAAGATCCGTATAAATATTGAATGTAACTTTCTGTCTTGCACCAGGCACCCCACTCCACAACTATGGAGTTCCCATTCAGATTTCTGACTGCCAGTTGCCATGTACAACTGTACCACTGCAAAAGCTGATGCCTGAAACACACACACACATTATCAAAGGAATACTGTGTGTTCATTTTGACTGTAAAATCAGTTATGCAGGAAATACACACAATCAAACCATAAACAAATGAGCTTCTAAATAAATGAAAACTGTTCAACAAAGGACCATTTTATATCCAGGCCAAACCTATAGGCTTTTTAAAGATTTAATATAAAAATATTCACAACATACATTTTGTTTCATTGTAATATCTGTAACAATTACTAACTATTAACTAACCGCATAGTCCTGATTAAATCCATTTTCCCCCTTTTCAGTAGTTTAGCACATATGCTTGAACAGGTACAAAGTCTGAGCTTTATGCATGCGAGATGCAAAGTTGCTGTTATGGTGTCATTTACAAGGAAGTAAATAAAATTGATTTTGTTGCAATTGAGTAATTTTCACACACACACACACACACACACGGGTGGCACGGTGGCTAAGTGGGTAGCACTGTCGCCTCACAGCAACAAGGTCTGGGTCCTTTCTGTGTGGAGTTTGCATGTTCTCCCCGTGTCTGCGTGGGTTTCCTCCGGGTGCTCCGGTTTCCTCCCACAGTCTAAAGACATGCAAGTGAGGTGAATTGGAGATACAAAATTGTCCATGACTGTGTTCAATATAACCTTGTGAACTGATGAATCTTGTGTAATGAGTAACTACCGTTCCTGTCATAAATGTAACCAAAGAGTGTAAAACATGACATTAAAATTCTAATAAACAAACACACACACTCACACACACAAATCTATTAATATCGCAACTGAAGCTATTTAGATAATTCTGTTGAATGTTTACTGCTTCTATTTCAATCAAATGTTTACAAATTTAGTTATTAATACTTTTAATGAATTATTAATAAGGATTAGTATACAGTACTATAAGGGTAAATACATAACAAAAATGAACACATTAAAGTAGCCCCACAATTAAAGCAGGAAGAAAAAAAGGTGACTATGTAAAAACAATAATAATAATAAAAGTAATTAAAATAGAAATACTCACACTACAGTCTGGACCCAACATGGTACAGAGGAGGCCATTTTCACGAATTGACAGAAGTGTACTTAAAACACGAGACATCTTGCTATATTCTCTGAGCTGTTGTTCTGCTTTTTCTCTCATAACATTCGCATTAACCTACACCTGAGTATTTAAATACATCACACTCACACGCACGTGCACACAGCCACACACACACACACATACACAACAGTTTCCCTATGCATTAAGCACCAGGGTCAAGAATATTTTACTGAAATACAAAATAAGACACACACGTGCTTGTACGTTAGCACAGACAATGGCATTTAGGTCAATGACTAATAATCATAATGGTAATTTAAAACTACCACTTTATCCGGAACATCAGTTTAATGTATTTCTACACTTTATGTCTATTTGACAGAATCTTTAATTTACCCACCCAGGAAATGTGAGGTAACTAAAATACACAGTGCAAACGCACCAGGTCTGTGATATGCTTAGCCTTTAATTAATACTTTTAATTTGTATTTGTTTGTTGTAATTTATTGTAATTAATTGTAATGTATAAACATTCTATATAAATGTTCCTATTAAGATTAGTGTAACACATTTTAGAATTTCCCCAGTCTTATTGTACAGGGAAGTGTTATTGTGTTTGTTACTGCACAACAAATATCATGTTTATCATTTTAATAATACAACATATAAAATACAGCTATTATAATATAAAACATAGATCTGAGACTGTTCTTATAGTATTGTGCAGTGTAATATTACATCTGCTGCTTAAATAAGCATTAACTTGAAAACTAACCATAGTAGACAATGACAAAAATATAATACTTGTTAAGAACATGATTTAATAGGCTACTTAGTAATGTATGGGACAGTGGTAGCCTAGTGGGTAGAGCTTTGGGCTATCAACTAAAAGGTAGAGAGTTTGAATCCCACCTCTGCCATGCAGCCACTGTTGGGCCCTAGAGCAAGGCCCTTAACCCTCTCTGCTCCAGGGATGTCATACAATGGCTAACCCTGCTCTCTGACCCAAACAAGCTGGGATAAATGAAGAAAGAATTTCATTGTACTGTATGTCTGTATATGTAAAAATGACAAATAAAGGCATTCTTCTACTAATTGTATTACAAGGGCTTAATTTAAAAGTGAAATCACATTGAATAAACACAGGATTTTGTTTACTGAAGCATATAATCACTGCTGCCTGTTTAATAACAGAATGCAACAAATTCACTGCAGTTACAACTTCTATACTTTGACAAGTCCATGTGCTTCACTGAATTATATAAAAAGCAGTTCATAACATTCAAAATAATTGTGTTGTAATTTTACAGCAGTATGTTTCACAAGTTTATCATGACCAGCTGTAGTAGATTAAGGAAAGGCTGTTATGAATTCTACAAAGTGTAGACTTTGTGTCTATTGATGTCTCCAGAGGTGTAGTATCCTGCTTGATTGATGGGCCAGTGTCCATTACATGGAACAGGGGTGTGTTCAACACGACTGAACAGCACACTTTCATGACGGTTGGACATCGCAGGCAGGTATAACCTCATGTGACCATCGTGACCAGGCCAAAATGCATTAGAGTCTGCAAGTTGAGAACTAGCAAACAAAAACAGACAAAAAATTTTTTTGTCAAAAATGACCTATCACTATGTTTAACAGCACAGAAAACTTGCTAAATGTTTTTTGAACTTCAAATCTGATTACTTTTTCCAGAGTGACCTCAGACATTTAGAAAGTTTTAGATTACGTACAGATTGTTTCTTCATGCAAAATAGATTTGGGGGTTAAAATTCAGTTAAGCTGCTTGAATTTAAGGTTTTTTGACCCTTAGGACAAAAAGGGTATACAGAATTTTACACTCTGGTTTAGAAACTCTAGTCTAGTAGGTAAATCACTAACAATAATTAATAAACTTACAAAAAATACACACCCCTTGAGGTATACATTTTTATGCGTATTTGTAACCCATTTACTCACATCTCTTTGGGGTCGATATTGTCATCGTCTTCCATTTTTTTCTGTGGAAGAATACTGTAGGACATCCAACCCCTCCGCCCCATCCCAGGACTTGGCAGAGCACTGGCAGCACTTACATCTTCAGGGTGAAGCAGCACTTAAATGGAGAGAGAGAAGGGATATTCTGGTATTTCATGCATACGCACTACGTCTGGTTTTCTAGAACATGGTCTCAAATCACCTTAAATTGTCTGTACCTCGTTTTAGTGTGGCCTGGCTGATTGGCAGGCCATGTCTTTGGCACTGCTTTAGAGAGCTGAGGTAATCTTCCAGACATCGGTCCCTAAAGTGGTCCACTGCACAGCCTGTGAGTCCTCCAAGAGTGGATAACTGTGAGTGGTCATTCTGGGACAAAATCTGCTTATGCTGAAAAAGTACAGGACTGTACTTGCTTATCTGTATTATACGATTCTGGCTTGTTGTTACAGACTGTTACATTTTGGGGGACATAATTGGGAAATAGCAGTAACACAAATTCAAAACTGCTTTCAACAACGGAAAATTAAATTGGTTTACAATGACACAATGATGATATGATATTGATATTTTAACGATTTTGCAACTGTTCTTTTTCTGTGTCAAATAAATGAAACTCTTTTTGTCCACTTTGGTTGAATTTATAACAGGACAGGTAGTTACAGGTTACATGTGCTACATCAAGTTCATTGTGAGTTTTGTATCTCCACTTCACCTAACTTACATGTCTTTGGAATGAGTGAGGAAACCAGAGTTCCTGGAGGGAAACCCATTAATTTTTTATTAATTAATTTCATTAAGTTTTTAATACATTTATAGTTGGTTTTGGTTAGTGTTTTACTACATATTTTTCTGTAATAATTTTTTCAGTACGTCCACATATTTGGCAAGGCCATTTCAAAAGCATAGCCTCATTTAGCCATTAGTAACTGTCCTGCTGGAACATCTAATGGTATCCAAAGTTCAAAACTGTTGTGCCATTGATTGACCAAGCACATACACAGACATGATCGGCTATATCTGTTGAGATAGAATAGAGATGGTTAAAGGGAATCCACAGTAATTGCAATTGCGCTCTCTGCTGGCCAGGTTGACTTTTCCTTATCTTTTAGTGTGAGATAAATGAGGGGGGTGGGGGTGGCTAAGACTATTTTTTCTATTATTATAAGAATCAATTTAAGCTTTATTTAATGCTTACAACCCCAAATCAGAAAAAGTTGGAACAGCATGGAAAATGCAAAAAAAAAAAAAACAACACAGATTTTCTTACATTTACTTTGACTTTTAAGGGGCCAGAGGCTATGTTAGAGGGGCCAATTACTTTCTGCTCAAATGTGCATTGTGGGCATTAAGAGGAAACAGTCGATATTCAATAGAATTCAACATTTTATTTATGCAGTTTTCAGTCTACATTTTCATTCAAACTCGCCCCCCTAGAACCGCCACTGTTAGAACTTACCTGGACATCACTGACGAGTTCTTCAGACGGAGTTGTTTCCCGTATTTGTTTCCTCCTCTCCATCACGTTACTTTCCATTTTTGTGAGATCTGGTTTGTTGTAGAACCATGAATCCAGATTACCCAGTCCATCCAGCGCTTTACGAAAAGCCCGTCGTTTACTCAACCAGTCTGTGTGCTCCTCACGTTTCTCCTCCTGGACTCTCCTGGAGTTTTTCTCCTCTGTTACTCTCTGAGACATGACCAGCTCCCCGCCGCCGTACAGGAGCACTGAGGGACTGCTTTTATACGGCTTTGGCATCGGAGGGGCGATAATTATTCTATTTCTGCATTTCGGAGGACCAAACTCGCGACAAGCCATTTTAAAAGAATAGGTCTGGGACAGATCTCGCTTCTTTAATAGTCTAAATGTCTCCGCCACCTCCGGGTCATCCATACCGACTGTTTTCTCTTTAAACCAGGCTACACAGGTCTCGCGTCTCCTCACGAGAATGAACCAAAACTCAAGTCAAAATTGATTCAACGTGTTAATTTTAAACAGATTTATAAAGCGTCCTTATATCGGCCCATAGATCAGGACCACTACCCTTCTGCTCTGTTTTCCTCCTGCGTTTACGCGCGTCTCCATGGTAACAAAACTCCACGCTCCAGCTCTTTAGAACTGAGTGTGAAGAGGCACGTGTAAGGCTGGGCGGTATATCGCGAATATCGATATATTCGATATTACTTTTTACACGATGTTAAAAATGGCCATATTCGATGTATCGAGTATGTCTAAGATATACAGGTTACCATTTAAGAACATTTAAAACCAGGGGCGGCTCGTTCCTTAGGGCAATCGGGCAACGCACCACCAAAGGACGAAAGGGAAGAAATCTTTCTATCACAGCTGTGACTGTTCTGGAGTCTGTCTTGCCTCGGAATATCGTAGTCCAATCAGCATCGAGTTGTGTTCCGTACAGTACCGCCCCCTTTTGGGGCGATTTCAGTCTGACTGAAAATCGCCCCGGATTGCTCTCATAGACTCTCATGTTAAGGCTCTTTTTTTCAAACTGCAGGTGCTGCAATACATTCTGAATGGCTTCCGGGAGGGCTCGCACTTTGCGTCACACGTAACCTGGTGTCGAGATCTCGTCACCATGACTACCATCACCTCAGTTCGGAGCAACTCCATTGTGTAATCAGGATAAATTAGCAACTTAAGAATTAGGGCCACCCAGACCAAATTTAAACATCAAGTATCTACAAAGGGGGGGAAATCATATAAGTTACACGTAAATTACAAGTAAGTAATGTCATTTTTAAATAGTGAATTGTGATTGCACTTATTGTATCTCCCCAACTGTTTAATTGTACTTCTTTATTCATTGCACATCAGCCCCGATGCCAATTTTATTCTGGATCTGCTGCACCTAAAATAAAATGCTATCTGATGAAGACTGAATTAAATTATTAGTGTGAAGGCTTTACTTAATCTTATGATTAATGGTAAAGCTGGTCTCTCTCCATGTTCAAAGTTATTTGTGAGGGCAAACTGACAGATGACTTAAGATGTTGATTATTTAAGCTTTAATTGGGCCATCAATGCAACAGTTGCCCCCCCCTGAGAGATTTGGCAGGAGCCGCCACTGTTTAAAAAGAGCACAAGCGCTGCGCATAACGCTTTTCTAGCACATGAGCGGGTGGGCACGTGCACGCACACATGCAAACTGAATCACTGAGTAAAGAGTCAGAAACGACTCTTTTTAAACAAATTATTTGTTGGAATCGAATCAGGGAGCTGTGCTCTTATCTATGGTAAAGATTCATTAGTTTTGCTCACAAAAAGGAATCAGTTCATTTGTGAAAGAGATTCATTTGTGGTTTGTTTGATATAAATATTGTCAAAATTAATACAAATACAGCCTTGTAATAATACAGAATATAAACAATGTAATTCTGTGAGAATTTATCAGAACTACAGTATTTTGTGTTTTTAAGAACTTGTAAACCAAGTAAGCTAAAATACGGGCAGTGGTCTGCCACTGTACTTGAAGTTTACATTATATCATATCGTGTATCGCCACTTCTCAAAAGCATATCGAGATATTAGTTTTTTAGTCATATCGCACAGCCCTACGTGCCAGTATTATTTATTTATTAATTAGGATTTTAACGTCATGTTTTACACACTTTGGTTAGATTCATGACAGAAACGGTAGTTTACACAAGATTTATAAGTTCACAAATGTACGCTGCATCCAAGAGCTCGCTTACACCCTCCACTGTTAGAGCATCTTAGGATTATTAGTAATGCACTTTAAGTAAAAGCAGTATTTAAATTAACCCTGGCAGATAAACATATTTCCAGTAGACAGATGTGACTGCTGTTTTTCATATCAGCTAGGCAGAAACTTGATCTGATTTAAGTGATCCTAAGTCCTAAGTGATGAAACAAGTAAGGTCAAATATCTGCAGTCATAATAGCCCTTTGTGCATTTGATTAGATGCATTAAATTATATTTAACAGATATTTGGTTGAATTTGGCATAATATTTTGAACTTGTGGGATGTCATCATGAGTTGACACGCCACTCTTGGGTCTGGGCTATGACATGGAATTGTATTGACATTTTGGAATATGGAAGAACAATAGTTTCATGGCATTAAGGTGCACATGACCCATTTAGTACTTACATCATCAGTTTATGGACCAAAATATCAAAGGGATTTTAACAACAACTTGTGAAATAAATGCCAAAAAGGAACAGATGTTCAGAGTAAAGGCTGTGTTTTCAAAACATGGTTATTTGTATGGTGTTCCTGTTAGTATGGCCCAGTACACAGTGAATGTACACACTGTATATGGTATACAGTGCATATAAACAGAGATGGTGGGGTAGCGTATTTTACTGCTTTAAAATATGTACTAAGTTTAATGTAAGTTAATCACAATAGACACAGTGCTAAATATTATTTGTTTAATTACATTTGTCTTCAGCAACAGTCCAGTGGCATGCAGACGTCTACGAAATTTGATCTCGTGATGTGAAATCTAGTTATCAAACAACCAGATTTTTAATATACTTGGTATATGCTGTGATATGTAGTGACTCTGTAGCTCTGTAGTTGTAGCTCTATCCCTGCAGTACTTGATCCAGTAGCTGTTCATCTTGCACATGATAAGGCATGGTAACTCTCAGCTGTTTCTGATCCTCCATGGTCTGCTGAATCGTCTCATATGCATTAGAATTTCCAGACCAACACCTCCGAGCCACCTGCAGAAATGTACGTCATTAAATCAAAAGGAAACAATTTTGTATAAAGGATTGATCAATAAAAATAAAAATTACAATATATTTAATATACTATCATTTCACCAAACATGTCATCATATCTTCTCTTACCCCATTAGAAACATCCCAGTTCAGCATCGTCCTGGCTCTCCTGCCAGCCTCCTCAGAACCATCCAAAACCAGCCCAAAACCTCCGTTCATTACCTCACCCCTAAATTAAATTATAAGAAAACAATCAGTACTAGTAGAGCACTAATTAAGTACTCTATAAATTAAGTACTCTATAAATTGTACTAAATTCCACCAGATGTAATGTAATCCACTCAGTAACTAAACTAAACCATTTATATTAGTTGATAACAGAATGCAATCTAATCTTAAATTACCATCCAACACCACCTCCATTATGCAAAGCAACCCATGTGGCACCACGGAATGCATCACCAATGATGTTCTGCACAGCCATATCTACAAGCCAATCAGGATAAACACAGTTAGGATGAATAGCAGTGTGATGAGTTGTGTATGTGTTTCTGACTCATTTTCACTGTGTGTACCTGCACAGAAGGCGGACCCATCATAAATATTGGAAGTCTCTCTAAAGGGACTGTCGGTGCCACTGACATCATGATGATCTCTGCTGATCACCACAGGAGCCTAGTGAGAAAAGAAGAATCCTTAATGTTGTATTTGATATAGTATTAGATATACAGTGTATCACAAAAGTGAGTACACCCCTCACATTTCTGCAGATATTTAAGTATATCTTTTCATGGGACAACACTGACAAAATGACACTTTGACACAATGAAAAGTAGTCTGTGTGCAGCTTATATAACAGTGTAAATTTATTCTTCCCTCAAAATAACTCAATATACAGCCATTAATGTCTAAACCACCGGCAACAAAAGTGAGTACACCCCTAAGAGACTACACCCCTAAATGTCCAAATTGAGCACTGCTTGTCATTTTCCCTCTAAAATGTCATGTGATTTGTTAGTGTTACTAGGTCTCAGGTGTGCATAGGGAGCAGGTGTGTTCAATTTAGTAGTACAGCTCTCACACTCTCTCATACTGGTCACTGAAAGTTCCAACATGGCACCTCATGGCAAAGAACTCTCTGAGGATCTTAAAAGACGAATTGTTGCGCTACATGAAGATGGCCAAGGCTGCAAGAAGATTGCCAACACCCTGAAACTGAGCTGCAGCACAGTGGCCAAGATCATCCAGCGTTTTAAAAGAGCAGGGTCCACTCAGAACAGACCTCGCGTTGGTCATCCAAAGAAGCTGAGTGCACGTGCTCAGCGTCACATCCAACTGCTGTCTTTGAAAGATAGGCGCAGGAGTGCTGTCAGCATTGCTGCAGAGATTGAAAAGGTGGGGGGTCAGCCTGTCAGTGCTCAGACCATACGCCGCACACTACATCAAATTGGTCTGCATGGCTGTCACCCCAGAAGGAAGCCTCTTCTGAAGTCTCTACACAAGAAAGCCCGCAAACAGTTTGCTGAAGACATGGATTACTGGAACCATGTCCTATGGTCTGATGAGACCAAGATTAATTTGTTTGGTTCAGATGGTCTCAAGCATGTGTGGCGGCAATCAGGTGAGGAGTACAAAGATAAGTGCGTCATGCCTACAGTCAAGCATGGTGGTGGGAATGCCATGGTCTGGTGCTGCATGAGTGCAGCAGGTGTTGGGGAGTTACATTTCATTGAGGGACACATGAACTCCAATATGTACTGTGAAATACTGAAGCAGAGCATGATCCCCTCCCTCCGGAAACTGGGAAACAGGGCAGTGTTCCAGCATGATAATGACCCCAAACACACCTCTAAGACGACCACTGCTTTATTGAAGAGGCTGAGGGTAAAGGTGATGGACTGGCCAAGCATGTCTCCAGACCTAAACCCAATAGAACATCTTTGGGGCATCCTCAAGCGGAAGGTGGAGGAGCGCAAAGTCTCGAATATCCGCCAGCTCCGTGATGTCGTCATGGAGGAGTGGAAAAGCATTCCAGTGGCAACCTGTGAAGCTCTGGTAAACTCCATGACCAGGAGAGTTAAGGCAGTTCTGGGAAATAATGGTGGCCACACAAAATATTGTCACTTCAGGAACTTTCACTAAGGGGTGTACTCACTTTTGTTGCCGGTGGTTTAGACATTAATGGCTGTATATTGAGTTATTTTGAGGGAAGAATAAATTTACACTGTTATATAAGCTGCACACAGACTACTTTTCATTGTGTCAAAGTGTCATTTTGTCAGTGTTGTCCCATGAAAAGATATACTTAAATATCTGCAGAAATGTGAGGGGTGTACTCACTTTTGTGATACACTGTATGTATTAGTTATAGTACGTATTTGTGTGGTTAATGTGTGTGGTGATATTTACAGTGACTTTGCCATCAGCGACAGCTTGGTTTATGGCCAAAGCTATGGACACTCTCCCCTTCTGGTCTGAGTAAAGAATTCGTGCCTGAGAACCCACAACCTACCGGAACAACAAAAAAACTATAGTTAGAAATAAACTGTTTATTTGTACATTTAAAAAGTTTATGGTTCCCAAAACTTTACTTTACAGTAACTAAAGCTTTACTTGCTCCTATTTGCTTTATTTGCTCTTACAAGTGACCACAATACAACTAAGCAGCCAAGATACTGAAGATAACAGGGGTGCAAAGAACATTAGTTTAATCACTAGAAATATATTTTAATACCAGTTGATTAAAGCATTTAACTGCTCCACAGCAATTGTTTTATTCTACTCAGGGTCTCTGTGAGTTTGGAGTCAAACAGAAATTAAATCATCAATTGAACTTGAAATATAACCCTTCTACACCTGCACATATATAATTATGTCTTGTACAGCTTGGATCCATATATACATATCTTAGGTTCTATCCAGTATTTATGTTATGTGCATAAATCCTTAAATTTTTATTGTAATTTTTTTTGTAAAAGTGTCAGTGTATACAATTTTACATTTAATTTTCAATGTGAGGGAATAGTAATGTAACATAGGTGATTTGATTTGAAACTATTGTACTGTATAGAAAACAATTTTCTCATAAATAATAATTGGACTTTACCATTTTGTGTTTCCCAGCCTCACGGATCCAACGAATATTGTCACTATACTGTTGACGAACCCGCTCAGTCACTCTGGGACTGATCTGCTCAAGCACAGCAGTGGCGATGTTATCAGTCTGTGCCAGATCAGCAGGGTTTCCAGAGGTGCAGACCCAGCGGAAGGGTCCAAAACCCATAGAGAAAATATCACTATAGATGAAGGTATAAATCAGTTAATCAATTTCTGAGTATAAGCAACATCCATATATGTATGTGTGTGTGTGTGTGTGTGTGTGTGTGTGTGTGTTTAAATTCCTACCCCATTATATGTTGGACATATGAGGGATATTTAAATTCTGTGGCTCCCCCTCCTATCTTTTCTACTTCAGCCCCTGGTAGAGATAAAAGAATTATCACAACCATCCATTCTTACAGAAACTGATACAAACTTGCTTGCGCCAAAATTCAGAAGCTTGTAGCAATGACACTTGCCTGCTCTTTTAGCTTCCAGAAGGAAGGCATTGCCATAATCCCAGAAGAACATTCCTTTCTCAGATAGTTTATTGATGGCTGATACATGCCTACAAAGACTTCAGAGTGAAGGGCAGTAAAGTTTAGTGACATTAAAGTCATTACTGGATTAGCATCATAATTCAATTGTAATTTCTCATTTTGTATGTGTTTGTATATTTTTGGTCAGTGGTTCATTGTACCTTTCATGTACAGTGGCTTTAAACTGTTCAGGGTCAGTGTTCATAAGCTGGTTGGCTTGTTTAAAGCTGAGCTGTACTGGGTAATATCCACCACTAAATGGGTTATGCAGTGAAGTCTGATCAGAACCCAGATCCACCAGTAATTCTCCAGTCTGCTCATACTCCTGCCACAGTCGCTCCCTGAAATGCACAACACACACATGTACACTCACATGTACACACTTCAGATCTTGTCAAAACAACTGATAAAAGCAGATGACGATGCTTGTTAGTTTGACTAATAATACTTACCACAAATCCACAATATTACCATGGTATCCCAAACTCAGTGCCATCTTGGACCTTCTAGCCTCCCTGTTAAAAAAGAGCATTCTTCTGATTATTATGGCTTGCATTTTTAATACTTGGTTTTTCATGTACAGAGTGGGTGCTGGGTTATATATTTTAACAACATTTGTATTTGTAATCATATTTTGTAATGGGATGAGATATATGCTCATGCTCAGGTGTCCATTTATACAGAATAGTCCACATATACACCGATCAACCGTAACATTAAAACCTCCTTGTTTCTACACTCACTGTCCATTTTATTAGCTCCACTTACCATATAGAAGCACTCTGTAGTTCCACAATTACTGACTGTAGTCAGTAGCATGCAGAGAAACAGATGGACTACAGTCAGTAATTGCAGAACTATAAAGTGCTCCTATATGGTAAGTGGAGTGTAGAAACAAGGTGGTTTTAATGTTATGGCTGATCGGTGTATAGTGAATGGTTTTATGTACTTTATTCCTCATGGACAATTGTATAATGATTTGTAGAGCGCTTTCGTGACTTTTCCATTGTAATGCTTGTTGTTTAGTCTAACAGGTGCAGTCAAACTAGCCCTGTTTATATAGGCACATATTAGTAACCAGCTGTCAATATTAATTGCTATAGAGAAATTAGAAAGCCATGCCACAAAGTTAAATAACATTTAAAACATCTTTGATCACCAAATTCATATAACTGTGTTCAAACCATTCAGTCAAGGAAAAAATACACATTCACTGTAAGTGTATTTTACCCTCTTAGGATATATCTTTAATAATAAGAAGAATAAGAAGCAGACTGTCTGGCAGCTTCAGTTACTATTTGTTTGTAAACTAGTATTTTCTGTGTTTATTTTGTAAATATTGTGCACCACAAATAGTTACTGTGGATCCTTAAAAATAGAACTGGAACAGATAATGTGGAGTTCGGTACCTGATGCGCTGGATGCAATGATCCAGATCCTTGGTGACCTCCATTACCCAGCCTTGCTCATGTCTCTTTTTTAGTGGAGCCTCATCAACCTTTAACAAGAATATGTCTTGAGTAAGATTTATTATAGATTCACTGAGAAAGTGTATCTGCACTGGGCTATTGGTATCACTAAATCTGAATAAAATTGCTGCCTGGCTGAGCTGTAAAATATTGAAACTCTGGTTCTTAAGCCATACTCATAATTATTTTCTGATAATGGTCAAACCTCTGCAATGACCCCAACACAGCCAGCAATGACTGCAGCTTTTGCCTGGGCTCCACTCATGCCACCTAAACCAGAGGACACAAGCACACGACCCCTCAGATCACTCGTGCCGAGGTACCTACGACCTGCGTTCAGCATTGTAAGCTGCAGAAAGAGAAAGTGTAAAACAGTGGTGGGTTAAGTTCATTCTGTCTGTTTTAGGTTTTTGCATCCATGCTAAGCAATTAAATATTTTATAGTGTTTTATACAACATTGAGCATTTTGATTATTGCTAAAATATCATCCTTAAGAGGAGTGAAATACTTTAATTTAGAAAATGTATAATTTGGAGGAAAAACAGCAGCCTGATGTCTTGTGATGTGATCTGTTAATTACCATGGTACCATGAACGATGCCCTGAGGCCCAATGTAGCAATAGCTGCCTGCAGTCATCTGCCCGTACCTAATCACAAGAAGACAAACAAACATTTACATACAGTATGGTCTGTACAGATAGAGCTTCACATTATTATAAACATGAGATGATTTCTAGTTTTCTGAGCACTGGGATAATAATCTGAAACAGAACTAGTATGATTAAATCTTACATGGTACAACCCAGAGCAAACATCTTCTCATAGGTATCTCTGGAGGAATAGTTAGGAATTACCTGAAAAGAAATGAAAATGGGAAGATGAATGTAATCACTATATTCTCACAGTATTCACATGATTTAAGTAATAGTTTTGTGTGTGAATTAATGGCATAAAGAAAGTGCTCATTGCAGTAATGTTCAATAATTGGTAGTAATTTAAATATCCAATATAAGTATTTAAACTTAATATTTTGTTATATAAATGTGTGTGTGTTTGTATTACCATGCCATTAGTGATGACACAGCGTGGAGAGGAGGGCAGACTGGGAAACAGACCAAGAGGATGACCACTGTACATCACCAAAGTCTGCTCTTCAGTCATAGTGCTTAAGTAATGAAATACCAGCCAAAACTACACACACACAAGCACAGACACACACACACACACACACACACACACACACACACACACACACACACACACACACACACACACACACACACACACACACACACACACACACACACACAGAGTAAAGTTTTATTTAAAAACACTTCAATTTAAACAAAGAATTACCAAATGTATTGTAACAAATTGTTATATTTTTATTATGTGATCACATGTACAAGTGTGACATTTGAAGTAAGTAATTAGGCTGACTTTACAGTACTTTTTATAATCTTGTCTATAACAAACCAATTATCAGACTGTGTCCTATCTTTTTAACATGTAGTCGTCTAAATTATTTACTACATAAACACATTTGTTACCTGGGCCCAGTTACTGAACACTTGTCCATTTCCCCCATAAGTGACGAGTTCCTGTGGAAACTGAAACATGACAGATGTAAATAAGTGAGTCAGAGGATTACACAGGTGATCTATTTATCATGTTACAGTTCAGAATTTGCACAAAATAAACATCTTGTATAATTTACTTTTACAGCATTTGTTTGAGAGTGTGTATGTGTGCACACCTGAGCTACAGCAGGATCTAGATTGTTCATGATCATATGCATGATGGCTGCAGCATGTCGTGTTTTACAGGGGTACTGATCAATAGGATATGCTCTGCAACACACAAACGAACAACAGAATGGTTAGAAAAATATCTTAAAATGTTCATTAATTTGTTTATTTATTCATTTCATTATTCATTTATCCTGCATACAAGGCTACACAAAGTTGGTTTTATAAATGTTTATGTAAACCATGTACCAATCAAAACACAGTTCAGAGACCTTGAGAACAACTTTTGTAAAGATGGATGTATCAATTATAAAATAGAAAGAAATAGAGTTCAGTCAGTAGGGGCGGCACGGTGGCTAAGTGGGTAGCACTGTCGCCTCACAACAAGAAGGTCCTGGGTTCAATCCCCAGGTGGGGCGGTCCGGGTCCTTTCTGTGCGGAGTTTGCATGTTCTCCCTGTGTCCGCGTGGGTTTCCTCCGGGTACTCCGGTTTCCTCCCACAGTCCAAGAACATGCCACCAGGTTAATTGGAAACACTGAATTGTCCTATAGATACCTAGCCGCTAGATGCACTAGTGCATTGTAGTGCCGGTCCCAAGCCCGGATAAATTAGGGAGGGTTGTGTCAGGAAGGGCATCCGGCGTAAAAAAAATTGTGCCAAATCAATGAGCGATCATGAGGATGACTCGCTGTGGCGACCCCTGAAAAAGGGAAAAAAGCCGAAAGAAGAAGAAGAAGAAGAGTTCAGTCAGTACTGTTGGTACTCTTAAATATAAAGAACCTATTAAAGTGACTGTTCACATTCTGTGTAAAAATGCAGCTAGGACAATGATGAATAAATTAAGAACAGAACAGTTCACTCACTCACTCACTCTCTTAACCGCTTATTCAATTAGTGTCGGGGGGGCCACCACAGAACAGTTTAAATAATTAAATGTGTGTTTTAGAATGGCCAAGTAATGGTTTGACCTAAATGTCAAGAAATGACAAAACAGTCTACAGTTCTTCTTCACTGTTGTTCAAGTGTGACAAGAAGCTACAGAAAACATTGGTGCTACAGATGATTCCAAATCACATACCTTTTTAGTCCTGGACAGTGAAGGATTAGATTAGATTAGAAAGATTAAATAGAAGACATTTCACAGGGTCAACAAAAACTCTCCTGCAACTAAGATTTTAACTTTATTATCATGTTGTATATATTTTAAAACAATGCAAGTACCTGATAAACAATTTAAGGGGCTGCCATATTTTCATACTTGACATTTACAGGAGTTTAATGCAAATATTGTTGTATTAGGTGCAGCAGTATTTTGTTTTTAGTTTTTTAGCTCCTCTACTGAGCTGAAACAGTAAGGGTTAATAAACGTGTGTGTGTTTGTGTGTGGGCGTGCATATACCTCATGCGTATTGTAGGGCAGAATCTGTACATGTAGATGTGCCCATACTGTTTAAGCTCCTGGGCAAATTCTGGTGCCAGAGTTGCATGTAGAGTTGGAGGAAAATATCTGAGAGCGTTGCTTAGAGCCAGCTGATGGATAGACAGGTTAGATCAGGTTAGATCAGGGTTTATACTTTTAAGTTACTGACAGATCATGTTACATGATAATCAGTTGTAACAATCAATAGTACAAAACTCATGCTACCCCCTCTCTTTCACAAAAATACAGGCTACTGATCCTTGCTTTTAGTTACTACATCTCTTATCTTGTGTAATCATTAACAGAACCACAAACTTGATAGAAAACTTCTTGAAAAAAAGTAAAGCAGGCCCCACAGTCCTAAAAATCTGCACAACTTACCTTTGGACCTTAAACACACTGCATGACTCTGAATGAAATCTAATGGATGATAGAGTTTATCAATTAAAATGTGTTTATTGCCAGCCACTGTGTTAAAAATAATCAAATTTAGTATGAAAAAATATACTAGAGCAATGTATAAAAAACCCTCTAGTCTTACAGAAATTTGTGTTTTGCTGATTCTAACATACCAGAATCAGCCAATTAGATAAACTGAAAAGCTGAACCAGGTACTATAATTAAAATATTATGGCAAGACATATTTTTATGAGGTGATATATACTGGCAAACCATCCACTCCTAGTATATATTACATTAATTTCTGCCCCTTTTTGCAGAAATAATACCTAATTCAGTAATGAAAGTAATAAAATGATTAAAACATTATTATTGGCAAAATATTTGATGATTTATTGTCTCACCCGTTTCTCATCCGCAGTAAGGTTTGGCGTACGAATAGGTGCATGAGGCATGTTAGGGTCCCTGCCATGATTTGGTGGAATAGGGTTGAGAGGTAATCCCCCACAAAGCTCCTTCAGGCCTGTCATTATTCCTGCAAGCAGATCTGAGGTGTTGGTAAAATAGAAGGTAAAATGTAGGTTCTGTCAGGCTCACACCCTGTAACAATCACAGAATGTAGATGTAGAGTCACAGACTGAAAGATAGCTGCTGCCGGATGACCCTGTCCTTCCCTCCCCTTTACAACATTGGTTTTGAAAGTCTGTTTGCGTCCCATGTTAACCAATAAGAACCTTGGAATCTGTTACTTCGGTAATTATTGATTGAATCAACCATGATGTGGCAAGCACCCAAAACTACTTACCCCTGTTAAACACTAAATGAATTAAAGATTCAAAGAAATTGTGCAAAGATTAAGCACAAGACTAAGACTAAGTGTTTTGTAGTTTATACAACATTGGAAATCTGTCCTTGCCTCATAACCACAGTGAAAAAAGTGTTACATGTGTTTGATTTAAACATGTACATTATTTACTCTAAGCAGAATACAATTGTCTTCAGTTTAATTTTGGTAAAAATAATGTTAATGTTTTTGTTGAGCTTTTGCTTGATTTTTAAGTGGCTTTGCGCTGTATGGTGTTGGTGCCACAGTGATACCTTCATTTTTTGATTCTTTCATTTATTTCTGTTATTTCGGGCACCCTTTATTTTGTAGATTCATTTTTGTTTGTGATTCCTTAGCTACAGTATTGTTCTGCCTTGGTTAGGCATCCTTCATACTGAGTTCCTGCTTTCATGTCTTGAAAGTATGGGGCTACACTGCTGTCTTAGTGGCGAGACATGCTTTTGCAGTTTTATATGCAACAGAACAGACATGTAAACTTACATAACACAAATAGATTCTCACTTGCACACACATCATTCAATACAGTAATGAATCTGTAGTATTTCAATGTATTGAGACATACATATTACATACATATTATGTTCAATAGTAATGACAGAGCGTTGGACAGGCGGCTTCCAAAAAAGAATCCTGACAGTGCAATAGCAATCTGTGACCATAATCCAAGAGAGCACTAATGATCCTGATCTGTGGGTTGGAGTGATGGCATGATTGTGTAGCCTCTCACTTACAGCAACAAAACAGCATTTCATCAAGAGTAATCAACACTAGCTTGAGGGGTGTATGGCCACTTTGCACATTTAAAAAAAAATGAAAATACTATAAGATCATTTAGCTAAATTGCTGATCATATATGACCCAGCAGTCAAGCATGTTAACGTAATCAAATGTGCTTGTGTGTGTGTGTGTGTGTGTGTGTGTGTGTGTGTGATTTTCTCCAGGCAGTCTGAACTGACGAACACAACTTTTAAGTTTGCTTCAAATGGCCTATCCAAAAACATGTTTAACATCCATCCCGTCAACTCGATTCCAAGAGTACAAACACCTGAATGAAAGCATAAGTTCAAGATCAGTATCAGTCTAAACACAAATATAAATAAATTTAACAATAAATTCAAGCTATTCAACACAATTTATAATATCCACTAGACAATTTAAATAGCTTAAGCCTGTCAGACCAATCATTTACAAAGTTAGCTTGAGTACTAATCAAAAAAAGCCCAGCTGTCACTCTAACCTGAATGTAATATTTAACAGTTTACATGCTTAATATTAGAAGAATCATATACAATAATATTGTCCCATATAATTAACAGTTTTGAGGGCACATAACTAAACCTGTCATGCAAAAGAGACATAAATGAGCTGGCACAGAAGTAGCTAGACCATGAGAAGTACAACTTATTTTGAATAAAAAGCCAACCCAACACACTGTACTTTACACAAACATAAGCAATGTGAGGATGCAAACAGGCATTACCAGTTTCAACAAAATTTAAATGTTAAGAGCAGCCAAACACCACCAACTACATGTTAATTCTACTTGTTGCTAATGATCACATTGCAAACGCTGCATTTAATTTAAACAGTAAAAACAGAAGCACGATTAACAAAACATGATAGCACAACAGAGCAGAAAAGAACAAATGATCCAGTCTTACCATGTAATAACGATCCAGCACTGAGGGACTTGGCACAGACACAAGTGAACAGTCAAATTAACTGTGAGGTGTGACAGAACTACATTACGGCTCCAATGAGAACAGACAGTTGAGAGCTTTGCACTACAGAGTAAATATAATCTACAAAAATTACCTACATGCTGGCTGATTTATAACTCTTCCAAGCTATAAATAGACCAAATAATTACAACCAGATGAAAGCCATAATATTATAAATATTTTACCATACAGCAGACACTGTGGGTTAAAGGGAACCAAACATTAACGAAAAAAATGGTAAACGTTGACAAAAGATCATATTTATTACATTTTTCTTGTTTCTTGTATTTATTATATTTTTCTTTTGATTGTATGTAATATTCCTTACATTGAATTATACATCACAGCACTTTGGCTTTTCATACAAAGATTTACCAAATTGTGGCAGTATCCAACATTCCCAACATAAATCTAACTTTATAAACATAACCACATACAGTTACAGTTTAAGACTGGCTCTTAAAGGTACTTCCTAATTCTGTAGGTATGTTACGGTTTACTATCCATATCAGTGAGCTTTAATCTGCAATTACTGTTGGTCGTTGGTAATGCCAGTTTTTGATGTTTACCATATGCTGACATGGCTTGAGACTTAAAGGATTTTATCAATAACTGTTATTAGGAATTTTCAAGTGATGGCAATTCCAGAGCTCAATAAATTCTCAAACTTTTAGACAGTGACCAGAGACAAGATTTGAACCATGTTCCTAGGATCCTGTGCTGTGTGGCAACCACTCTACCGGTTGTATGGTATAGTCAAACGCAGCATGATACATCATGCAAAAGTGGAAGGCATTAAATTCAATCTTTGGTCACCCTTCTGGCTACATATCTGACTGATAAAGACCAATGGTATAAGTAGCCAAGACCAGCTCAAGATCAGAGGTGACAAAAAAATCATTTAGAGGTCACATGATAGATTGCAGGGAAGCCAGACCCACTGCAATCCAGACCAGGATAAATAGACATCAGCTCCTCCATCCTGAAACAAGCCATTGTAATTGACTTACACACATTAACATACTAGCAGGATCCTCCCAAACATTTAGACTTCTGGTTTGATCGTGTTGCTAAATAGTTTATCACTTTCAGATCAATAAACACTTTGTTTCCAAAAAGAGCTTTTATTGAGAATGAGCACTCTTCAAAAGACAGATGTCTGGAAAAGTATTTTACATATTGAAAAAAACTCACATGGCAATTTCATGTCATACATACAAACTAATCAGTAAGACATCAAAAATCTAATAATGCGTCACTGAGACTGTGGCCAGTTGAATAATTTACGTAGACAGCTTCCAGCTTGGATAACCGTGCTCAGCAGTGTTCTCTCTTCCAACTTGGTTGGACAATTCGATCACGCGATCTTCCACAATACATAACGTTGGTTCTGAAAGGTCTACCTATATGTAACTAACATCCTTAACAAGCTAGCAAGCACCAACATGGCCATGGTGACATACTGTCAGATGGGCTTTTGCTGCCAAGGGCAAGAGGACGTTTAGAGTATACCACACTGCTGCTTAGAATGTGGCTTAAACCTAGAACACTGCATGTTTAAATGCATGAGACATGACAAACAACTCCTTATCTCTGCTAGGACTATAATGGATACAGCAGAACAAGCAAAAAAACCTGTTGGAAATGTTTGATGAAACTAATTGAAAATAAGACATGGACACACATCATCTGTCTTCAGAGCTCACAGAGTCTATCTTTACTGACCCTTAACCTTTAGGAGATCCATAATTTGTTCTCTTCTCCTGACCAAAGACCCTTTTACAGCCAAACTGGCATAGAGCAGGATGTTCTTTAAAGACAGCACTGTTGAAAATGGACAACTTACATTGCACAAAAAGTAAAATTGCAATAACGTTCATAAAATAATAAAAGTGTTTGAGATTATGTGTCTTAGCATTTGCATGTGTCCATGTGTAGAAGATTTAGAAGAGCAGCGCCCCCATGCTGCCAACTTCACTCTGTTCCTTGACAAAGATCTCAAAGTACTGGTAGATGATTGTGACAGCCAGTAAGATTCCTGTTCCTGAGCCAATAGCTCCCAGGAAATCAGCCATGACTGACAGACCACCAATGCACAGCCCACCAAAAGCAGCTGCTGTTGGGATATACCTGCACATACACAGAGCATGCATAGAACACAAAATTAGGATTCTGAAGAATGACTAAAGAACTAAATATTAATAAGCAGCAGAGACATAGAAAGAAGCACACCTGTTGAGTTCATGCACCATGGATGTTTCTCTGTGTCCTCTCATCACCATTTGCTGTTCCTTTAGCTGTTTAGCCACCTAAAAACATGAATGTACAATTATGTCTTAACTATTGTAACATTTGTCAAAAAAAAAAAAACCTCTGTGTTCTTCAAAATAATTTCCTTTAATATTCGGCACACATAGTTAAAACTTACGTCTTTGGCAGATGATCCAGACACTTCGATCCATGTCTTGGAAAAGAAGGCACAAGAGCCCAGCATAAAGGCGATGTAGATGATGGCATGGACTGGATCATCCAACACCGATCCAAATGATTCTGGAGGAGAAAGATAGTAGCACAGGCCTCCTACAGGGTAGGCACGAGCAGGACCACCAGAAGATGTATCCTAAAAACAGATTAATTTGCCATATAAACCAGGTGTTTTCCAGATGCACACAGTACATTTCAGGTCCATATTAAGCATCGGGTGCTTGGGTGGTCTAATTTCTTTTAGTTTTTGTAGTTTGTGAAATTAAATAGTTTATTTAGTTTTCCAATCTAGAAAACTGACAATAAAGCCCAGTCATTGGCTAGGTGTTATGCAGGACTAATTTCTTGAGAGAAAAAAAGTGAAAATACAAATAGCTGAAATTCACATGCAGGTTAAGTGACCCATAAATGCTACTTACAGACCAAGTTCCCAGCAGGTTAACCAGAAAGTTGCCACTGAAGCGCGTGGAGAGCATCTGAGAGATAACGTAGAGGTTGGACACCAGCGCAGACTGCAGAATGATGGGAATGTTGGATGTGTAAAAAAGCTTGATGGGATATGTGTTGTACTGGCCACGGTAACGTGCAGACTTGATAGGCAGATCAACTCTGAAGCCCTGAGAACAAGAAGTGATGCAGCATGTAATTTTATTTGATTTGTACGTTTGTGCCATCAACAACTCATCTACATGCATATTTCATCAATATTAACATCTATAAACAATATTTAAAGAGAGTCTTTACTGACCTGGAAGTATATAACCACAGCAAAGACAAAGACGGTAGCAATGAGGTTCATTAGGTTTGGCAGGTTCTGCCTGTAAAAGGCCTCTCTAAGAGCACGAACTTTATCAGTACGGGTAGCCAACAGGTGGAACAGAGCAATAATGGCTCCCTCGAACTCAGTTCCTGTGAAGAAAAAGGTGAACACTTAACATCTTGCTAACTGCTTTTTATGTTGATGTGAACTGAGGTTATGATAAAAAAAAATTATGTATTTCCTTGATAATGTATCAAAGTTATGCTTTGCCTTATAAGTAATATCCTCCTAGAAATAAAGTTTATTATTATATTCGAGTGTGTACCTCTGCCAGTGTTGACTGTCGTTGGGCTAAAGGCTTTCCAGACAATGGTCTCACAGATGTTGGTGGCTATGAAGAGAGAGATACCAGAACCCAAACCATAGCCCTTCTGAAGCAACTCATCCAGCAGCAGCACAATCAGACCAGCTACAAACAACTGAAAAGACAAATACACAACCTCAATCATGTTTTCTATTTCTCCACATTCTTCACAGACTGTATGGTAGTGAGCTTATCCAACAAAAAAACAATCACTGTTTTGAAGTCAGGGCAGGCTAAAAGAAGTTAATTAACTTACCTGAATGATGATTAGAAGACAGATTCCGGCACCCATCTCTGATGGGTCTCCATACATGCCCGTCATTACGTACACTATAGCCTGGCCAATGGTAATGATCATTCCAAATACTACAAATACAAAAGTAATTAATCAACATTTTGATCTATATAACCAAATATGCATACTACAAAGCAAACCTATCTGGAATAAGACCATATAAATACATTTTCTCATCCATATTCTTAAAAGCATACCACATAAACAAGTTGTTTGTGGAAATAACCAGTTTATTTAACATTCAAAAAAAATCATTTGCTTTATAATTGTGACCATTAATACAAAATTTGATCTGTAATTGTTCAAGATACTAAAACAAGTGAGCTTGCACAGAAGCCCCTGAAGTGATCAAGCCCCACTAAAAGCCAGGTTGGTGGTGGCCCTTAACCCTTAATAGTGACAGTCCCAGTGACCGCATGGGGCCAGTTTATTTTCAAAAATGAATTTGTTGGCCTAATTGTGATTTTATATCTGTAGACTACACAACTAAATTAACAGACTTATAATACATGAAACACACACTTACATTTCTGAGCTCCATTAAACAGTGCTCTGTCTTTAGGTGTATCTCCAACCTCAATGATTTTAGCTCCTGCTAGCAGCTGCATGATTAGACCAGAAGTCACAATAGGGGAGATTCCCAACTCCATCAGAGTACCTGCAAAACATGATTAAAAACTTGATTAAATTTCAACCACACGGTGCTGTTTACAAACACTAAAGGAAAAGGTCAGACTTGCCCTTTGTGGTTAAAACTGAGATTATTTTAAAAGAGCTACAATTCTATTCTGCTATATATTAATAAATACAGTACATTTTTAAAAGTAGTTTGTAGCTCAGCAATTTACTGTGCAGCACCCCTTCACACTTTAACGATCCGATATAGACTATGTAAGAGGTAACAATCCAAATACTAGTAACATTTTAATTTCAAACAATTTAAGTGGTTATAAGTCACAGCTTTACTCTGCTTAATAGCTCATTATTAAAGTGATTACATTACAATCCATTAACAAATTATTACTATGATCTATCGGGCAAACAGCTATTATTTGTAAATCATCAAACTCTGCAGACACTTCTGCAGTTGGAGACTAGACACATGTTTATCAGCCATAAACAGTTAACTAACTGATAGTATTATACAGTATAATACAAATAAGTAGGAAGGTGGTACAGCAGCTAGAGTAGAATGAATACTGACCCCTGTTGGAAGCCATAATTACTCTCATCCAGTAAAATGGATCTGCTGAGTCTGAAGACATGATTCCAAAAAGAGGTATCTGAAAAGGAAGGAGAGAACACTGTTTTAAAGCTGCTGGAATACAGACCATGTGTCTTGCTAGTTTGGCTTAGAAACATGAGGATGGACACAGATCGGGCGCATGTGCACTGAGGGTGGGTAAGAGTGGGTTTCAAATCAGCGCCCTTACTCAGTACGTACTGTAACTGCTCTTTTAATTGGAATCAAACTCGAGCTGTTAAAGAATTTAAATGACATTTTAACTGACAGCAGTAATCAAACAAAGCTACTGAAGGTTCAGTTAATCACTGACATTGTTGTCTTGTACAATAATAACTGTCAATCATGCATAATAAGGCTATACAAAACACATTCTGCTGTTTTCATTACTGCTATACTGGCCTTCACGGTATTAGGATCATAAAATTAGAAACAAAATCAATCAATACCTATGTGCAAAAACAGAATTTGCAGCCACTTTAGGCCACTATTTTCATGGGTAAATTTATAGAAAAATGCATTTAGATGTTATTCAAGTGTTTGTGCATTTTTTGTAGATATGGCAAGAAACACATTATAACAAGCAAGCATTCTGTAAAATGTTAAAAAGCAAAAAATACCTGGCAGCACACAAGAAAGATGAACAAGGTGATAGCTGTCCATAGCACCTTTTCTCTGAATTGGATCTGAAAGTACAAGAAAACTGAGTACACTTCAACAACTTAATATCGTCAGCTAAACATACTACATAACTTTTATTTCATTTCTAGCTTCAAAGCAAGTTATTCCTTACAATGAATAAAGTCAACAGATAAAGTGAAAAGACTGGGTATTCATTAAGTTCAGTATACATTTTTGTACAAATAAAATTAAGTGAAAATACTGTAGTTACATAATCTTACACTTCAAACATTGTAATAAAGCAGTGCAATTAGGCCATTATACTTACAGTAGATAAGTATAAGATGCAGCGTTTTGCAAATTTTATAGATCTGCTGTTTTGGCCTATAATGTAGAATTTATTGAATGGGCATGCACTGATGAGATACTAAGTTTCTGTTTGGGGGGCAATACAGGTCTGAAATCTTTACATCTGGGAAGTTTCAAATTTTTTTCCTGCGTTAATTTGATTTGTAATACGATATGCATGTAAAGTGGTTTTGAGTATAAGAAATGTGCTATTTAAATAAAACGTATTATTATTTTTATATGAAATGGCAACAAAACTGTGGATAGTAAACCTCTTTATTGTGATTTGTATTGGATCTACATACATATTAGCCAAGAATTAGAGCTTTTACTTTAGTTTGCATAAAAACATTAAATCAGGAATACTGTCCACAGGAAACGAATGACTGTCAACAAAAACTTAAATATTGTGCTGCAAGACTAAACAATGAGCAAGGTTTGTCACAAAACAATTTCTAGTTATAGAATTGGGATTAGAGAAGTTTTATACCTTTCTTTCTGGTTTTTGAATCTCAGGTAAAACCGCACAGAACGGTTTTATCACCTCCAAGAACTTAACTGGGGAAAGAAAACATCTTGTTAGAAAACACTACACAAAAACTCTGCTGGTCGAAACAAACACAGGAGCTGTCTTTGGATCCTAATGATCAACAGTAATCTGGTGTAAAAGACAAATATGTTTACATGTGTTTTTGCTGTACTAGCCAATAAATATTACTTAAGTTGTGTGGAGAAAAGTCACTGTTCCGTACACTTAAGGTTCATAGTGACCTATACAACTGAATTAAACCGAACTTTTTATTAAATGCACATAAACGACGATGTTTTATTGTTTGAGATTAGAAAGAAGATACATTATACAGTGATATTTATTCGTTCACACACTCGAAGCTGTAATGTAACCCGGCCATGTATGTTTAATGTACTGAAGAACAGGCAACTGATCAGAAGCCAGAGCGTCGTCATCATAACAGCAATGTAGCGTCAGCAATCCAATCGGTGCTTTACATCTACTCATGGAAAATCACTAACTTGTTAAAGTTACATTTTTATTAATACTAATTTTGCTGGTGTGTGAATGTGGTTAAATTTAGCTTGTTAGCCGACGTACCTGGTTAAGAATTCGGACTAAATTAAATATTGGTGGCTAGTACTTTAGCATTCTATTTACACAAATCACATCAAAAACGATTTTAACCCGGCCTTTATCACTAATAGTTTTTCTTATTTATTTATTTATTTATTTATTAGGTTTGCTTTGTCTACAATACTATTATATATTCTTGAATATTAGCATACTATACAGTTACTTGCTCTTGTACTTCACATTTTCAGTTAGCTTGTTTAGCGGCTAGCTGACCTACCAAGCTAGATTAGGAGACAACATTTGAAAATAGAAAGAAATTGACCGTTCTTACGTACAATTCAACCAACTAAAAGACAAAACAATAAAACAATAATAAAAGGCGTTATTAAGGTCATTTAGTTAGCTAACATATTTAGAACTATTCCTTTACCAACCACTAGCTAGCAACATAGCTAACAGGCTAACATCCATTCAATGAACGCAGACGCGTGAACTCATCCCAGTAAGCTAGCAGGCTAAACTGTCGGCTAACTGATAGTGAAATAACCGAATACAAAAGAAATTCAAAAGCACAATAAAACCAGCAGTTAGGTAAGAATCTTACGCACTCGCCATGTTGTCGTTTCCCCTGTACTTGTCGGTGTTTGTGAGCCGCTGTGTGGAGGGTCTGGATGTTAATATTTGAGTATCAGAGCTGCAGCTGCTCTGAGTGAAAGGAAGCGCTTTAGAGACACGTCAACACTACACAAGCCGTGTACACGTCACACACTCACTCCCGACTGCGCAGGAGCAGACGCTCGAGCTCCTGTTTCACCTCCCCAAACTTAACCAACATTAAAAAGTTAAAACCTCTAACCACACCCGGAAAGGGAATTTGCATGTTATAACAATCACAATACTTTTAATATTTCTGCTACTTTTCTTTGTGACTGTGTTACTACGAGTTTTGGTCCTTTTATTTACATTTACATTTTCGGCATTTATCAGAGAGCGACTTACAGAAGTGCTTCCATAGTGAACATCACATTACTCCAGTTTAAGAAGACAACAGTCCAAGAATACAAATCTATCTGCTGAAAGCCCTGTTAGAACCAAAGGTGTTTTGTTAATGCAAGAAATAAATAAGTGCATGGTAAGTGCCAGTGGCGTAACTAGGAGCTCATGGGCCCCAGTGCAAAAAAAAAATGTTGGGCCCCCTCAATATTATATATGTTGAGGGGGCCCAAAATTTTTTGGAGCTCCTAGTTACGCCACTGGCACTTATTTATTTCTTGCATTAACAAACACCTTTGGTTCTAACAGGGTTTTGCAGATTTGTATTCTTGGACTGTTGTCTTCTTAAACTAGAGTAATGTAATGTTCACTATGGAAGCACTTTTGTAAGTTGCTCTGGATAAGATGTAATACGTGCAGCCAATGGGGAGGGCGGGAGGGGGGGGGTCAGTGAGGTGGGTGGTTGAGTTCATGTCTTGGAGGGGCCCCCCCTGCCATGGGCCCCAGTGCACCTGCCCCCTCTGTAGTTACAGTATGCCACTGGTAAGTGCATGTCAGCTTAAGTGCTTAGAAAAGAGATTTGGTCATTCCGTGTCCAACAAACTTAGCATCTACATTTTCAGCATTTAGCAGACGCTTTTATCCAAAGCGACTTACAATTATGACTGAACACGATTTTGAGCAATTGAGAGTTAAGGGCCTTGCTCAAGGACCCAACAGTGGCAACTTGGTGGTGGTGGGGTTTGAACCGGCAACCTTCTGAGCTACCTCAGAAGCTGAGCTACCATGGTAGATTGTATTTCCTTTAACTCCTTCTACCTTCATGTAGTTGAGCTGTTCGGGTCTTTGACCACTCTACCATGTAGAAGAAAATGTGTTGTTTCCCTGACACATACATGACTATTTATTATAGTCTATATATTTTGATAGGGTTGAAGTCATGACTTTTAAAACATTCCAAACGCTTAATTTTAGCCTATATTAGCCATTCCAAAACCAATTAAGTGGTAGCCTTTGGGCTATCAATTGAAAGGTTGAGAGTTTAAATCTAACCCTGTCTGTTCCAGGGGTGCCGTACAATGGCTGACCCTGCGCTCTGACCCCAGCAACTTTCAAACAAGCTGGGATATGCGAAGAAAGAATTTTGTTGTACTGTACACGTGTATGTGTATATATGACAAATAAAGGCATTCTATTCTATTTTATGTGTGCTTTTGGTTATCTTCCTGCTAATCATCCTTGCAAAGGTGTCAGATATTTTTGTGGTTCTTGAATTACATTTGGTTTTGGCAAAGAGTTGACTGTTTTATGTACATTTGCATTTTCAGCATTTAGCAGACGCTTTTATCCAAAGCAACTTACAGTATATGACAGTATATTTCTAAGCAATTGAGGGTTAAGGGCCTTGCTTAAGGGTCCAACAGTGGCAACCTGGCAATGGTGAGGCTTGAACCACCAAACTTTTGATTACTAGTCCAGTACCTTAACCACTTGGCTACAACTGCCCTACCCACTATGTACAAAGTACTTTCTTGTAAAATCTATTATCTGCTTTTATAGATCTGTCCAGTGCTCCTAAGCTTTCAGCTCAATCCAATGTACAGTCACACCTACAGCTTTCTATGTCAATACAGAGAAGACAACAGCTGTAGTCAACCGCAGTCCAAGTCCAAAGTGCAATCAATAAATGTGCTTTATAAATTTTCACCAGTGGGTGTCACCATTAGCCAATGAATAATGCAGTTCCTGGGCTCCTGTAAAAACTAAACAAACCGTAAAGCTGTTCAGCTGTTTGACCACCAGGCCACGCTGGATATTTAGAGTCCGAATTAGAGTCGTTTATATTCAGTTTTGCCCCCTGATCAAATGAGGACAGAAATTTTATTTTGTACAAAATTCGAGTTAAGTAATCCAGCCTATTAATAATATGAGTAATCAAGCTGACTGAACCTATTGTATAATCTTGATGACATTTCCTAAACTGCATGACCTCGCATAGTATCCACCCTATGCCTCCAAATTTGAGGCTACAGTTTTGGAAATCCCTTTCCTGTTTCTGTATGACTACACCCCTGTGTGCAAATCAAGGACCATGCAGACATTTGGCATGCTGATGTGAAGGGACTCCCATTGAGCATATTATCAATAAACTAGAATATTGATTACAAGCTAGGCTTTTTCATCCAACAGTACAGTGCCAGACCTCACAAATACTTTTTTTTTAAACTAAATTGGCACAACATTCCATACACAACATTCCATACACCCTCTCCAAATACTTACTAATACTTTCCAGGAGAGTAAAATTATATTTACAAAAAAGGGCAGGGTGAAATGGGATACCAGGTGTTCACAAACTTTTGACCATGCTGTGTACAAACCCCATCGCTGACAACAGTCTGGGTGGTCCTTTTCTTTTGGTCCAACCCCCTGACATCACAAGCGCAAGATGGCTTTAATACACTTGTTTTAAAAAAGTAATTTAAATAGTTTAATGTTTTTAATCTAGTTTCATTGACTGTTAGACATGTACAGATTTTTAGAGTGGAAATCCATCTTTATTTTATGCTAACTACATCTAGTGTTTCGTGTTCACTTTAATGCTTGAGTTTAAAGATTTTTTTTATTAATTTAGAGTCCTACTATTAAAACAAAACTGAGAATGGCCAACTGAATAATTCAGTTCAGATAATCAGAAAATCACAAAGTACAAGGCAAATTATCTAAAATGTTGAGGAAGCTCATGTCCATCCAGTGTTAATGGGCTTAAAGGTTTAGGTACACAGAGCACACAATGTATAAAGAAACCACAAACAAGACCATTTTTGAGAAACAGCCTTCCACAAACAAAGGAGGGTGATCTGTGCCACGCCACCAGGTATCATCCGCCTACACTGCGGTGCTAAAATGTGTGATTCCACATGTTTTACACCTCAGTGGTTCAACAACGATTAACAGCTTTATAATTCAGTGACTTACGCAAACAGGTATGACTCATAAACAGAGAGTTAACTGTTGGGGAATTTCTTGTCATTCCGTTACTGATTAAGAGCCTTTGATAAATGTTATTTCAATATTGCGCCATCAAGATGATACCAGTCTAATTACCT